>NW_022284761.1:0-4033 GCF_004355925.1 Anarrhichthys ocellatus
TCCTCTTCCTCCTCTTCTTCTTCTTCTCGTTCTCTACAGAACACACTACTGTCTTCCTCTTCTTCATCTTCTTCAGTCCAAATCCTGTAAAACTGTTTCCTGAGAACCGATCAATGCTCCTACGCTTCTGTTCTACAGCTAATCAATGAAACTCCACTAATTCTACTGTTATCTGCTCTCTTCATCGGCCTCCTCCTCCTCCTCCTCCTTATCTCACCGTGTCTCCTCCTCCCTCCCTCCCTCCTCTCCTTCTCCTTCACCTCTTCCTCCTCTTCCTAATCTCCGTTTGTCTCATCCTCCTCCTCCTGCATGTGACGGACAAATTAGTGTGAACACCTCATGAAAACAGACCTTAGATACTGAAGTAGTGAAGGTTATTCCAGGCTGAATGCTGATCAGTTTGAAGCTGTAACAGAAGAGGGTGGACCGGACTTTAGGGTTTTTATATCTTCTGCAGGTTTTATCAAAAACAAAACATCACTTACTGAAGTTACTAAAATAACTTTGTCTCTAGTTGCTCTTTCCAAGAAACTTTCCCAGGAAATTATTAGGAAACGGTGGACCAGTAAAATGAGAAGTTACTGTTTTGATTCCCAATATGTAATATATTTAAGTTTTTATAATATTGTTTAAAATTGGTGTTTTAATGGATGAATACTGAAAAAAAGGACAAAACAAATCATATTTTACCTAAAGTGCAGGAACTTCTGTCAGAAAAACTACAAAATTAAATAAAAACTCTGAGAGCAAAAGCATTCAAAAAAACTCATTACACAAAACCTACGATATATATCCGGCAGAATGCACCATTATTCTGTTTTACATGGACATCTTTTCTTTTGTCTTTAGGTTTAGATTTTAATTGAACCTATTTGTATTTCTTAAACCAAAAAAAAGGTCATAGATAAAGATTTAGTTCTTTAAAAGTGATTTGAACACAAGTGATGAACATAGATTAGCCGTAAAACCACATGCACTTATCTATATATCTTTGTGGATTCATACGCCGCTCAAAATAGTCCCAGACAAATGGACTATTTACTCCTGTTTTAGCAACGATTCATAAAAACTATAATGACCATCTGTTTAAGAAAACCTTTTTTTTTTAAACCTAAACTGTATATTTGTGATTTGTGTTTTGTGTTTATCGCTGAGAGCCGCAGACAGGAAGTCAGACGGACTTTAACATGTTGTTGGTTTTGGTCGTTTCATGAAAAAACATGTAAATAAAACCGTTAATATCAGATGAAACATGAGCGACATCAATTTAAATGAAAGCTTTATCTCCTTGTTTTTGCTTGTTAACCTCAGTTTCTTCTCTTTTATCTCTTCCATCCATTCTTCATTTTCCTACACCTCTTCCCTCTCAGTATCCTAACGGAGAGAAAACACTCCCCACATCCATCCGATTAAATCTCTGGTAACCACAGAATGCGTTGGTAGCTGCCAGGTAGAAGGAAGGTTAAATCAAACCAAAATACAGAACGACTGCTCCTCATTCATCCCGTCTGTGACACGTCCACCAAATCTTTGTTTCCTTAATCACAACCTGTCGTTTTCGGCAGTAAGCCTCATAAACCTGCTGCCATCACCGCCGCTGCCGTCGCGCCCAAAAGCAACAGTCTGGACCTCCACAGATCCAGAGAACCGAGTCACCACGTGAGACTCAGCGATAAATCTGAGGGAAGGAATCGCTCAGAGAAACGGATAATATTTAGATAACCGACCCTAATTCACCTCAGAGTCAACAGTCTGAAGGGCAGAGCTGCTGCTTTCTCACACAGCGAGGAGGTGGAGGAGGAAGAGGAGGAGGAGGTGGAGCAGGAGGAGCAGGAGGAGGAGGAGGAGCAGGAGGACCAGCAGAGCGTCACGCACGCAGACTGAGGTACCTTCACGTACCACCACCCACAGGACTCAGGTACCACCACCAACGGGAGTCAGGAACCACCACGCACAGGACTGACAAAACACCAAACACAAGATTGACATACCACCACAAATAGGACTGACGTACCACCACCCAAAGGACTGACGTACCACCACCCAAAGGACTGACGTACCACCACCCAAAGGACTGACGTACCACCACAAAAAGGACTGATGTACCACCACCTAAATGACTGACGTACCACCAACAACAGCACTGATGGCCGGTCCTTCTGATTTCCCATCCACTAGTTGTACCCACCCTCCACCCAGATGCCCAAATGACACCAACCCCCTGCTAATACACCCTCTTGACCATCCACCAACCCCACCCACCTGTCCCACCAACCCTCACCCATTTGTCCCAATGATGTACCTCAACCCAGTAACTTAACAATGTTGTTAACAACAACCGAAACAAATCGGTCTATGCAGTGAAATCACGTTAACGGTGTCTAATATACAATACAAACAAATGTCGACACTCAATTCCATCCTGAAACAATGGAAATGTAAACTCTACTGGGAATATGTCGGATTACTGCATGTTTCTGCATCGGCAGATTTATTTTTCAAATGAAGATGATGAATGAAGATTTGAATGCACCAAATTGACCCTCACCTTCTAATCTGATCCCCCAGTCCGATCAAACCCTAAAGAAGCACCCTGGACAACTCACGCTTGTTGTTCTTACTTCATGCAACAACCAGACAGCAATCAGAATAGAAGTCAGGTGGACAAAATGTCTTTCCTCACTCTTAAGGTGAACGAAATACGGAGGGTCTTTGGGGGTCCAAGACCCTTTGATTGTCTCTTGCAATTGTCACTAAAATATCCTTTAAAGACTTTACTAATGCCCAGCCGTTTTCATTATTCAAACTTTGCACACTGTCTAAACATCACTTTGGGACAAAGATGATAAAGAAGGTGTAATATTTAACATACATTATCGAAAAAATATTGGATGATGGTTGCCAAAACGGAGAAAATGGGCCAAAAGTTAATTCAATTTACAGTCCATATTTACAAAATAACAGACCCTTTCTTTTGAACATTTTATTGAGCTAATAAACGGAGCTGATGGACGAACATCCAGAGACGGTTTCAAAGCTCTGGCTTGAAGTTTTGTACTGTAGCTCATCACAGCATGTGAAACCTCAACAGACGTCGACACAGGAGAGGAAACAACCAGCGGCTCCATCACTGTGTCAAAACACACACACACACACACACACACACACACACACACACACACACTGTGTTATTCCAACATGAAGGTCCTGATGGAAAAAGTCTTTGTTCTTGAACCTCCCGTGGTCACCATGCCCACAGGGTGATGTCACACAGAGCGGAGAAAATGAACTGAGTTAACCCGACTGACCGAGTGGGTTTAACCAAACAGTCCCGTGGGTGAGCGGTGGAACCTTCATGTCAGCTAGAAGGAGTTTTATTTAAACCCCTAAAACAGGCTCTCTGTGTTCACACTCTTTGGGTCAACCTTGGTTCCAGGTCTGGCCCAGTTATGGTTCTGATCTGTTCATGGTTCTGGGTTGGACACAACATGAGCTGAAAGCAGTGTAAATGTTTGGTCAACACTTCATAGATGAGAGAAGCAGCCAGGTTGGCCTCTGACGTTTTTGTTTGATTTGACCAAAGAGCCTTTATTTGTTTCCTTTTTGTTGTTTCTCTCCAACCTTCCAACCAAACATGCAGAATCAGCTTTCAGGTTCTATGCACCACAGATCTGGAACAAACTTCCCCAAACCAACGTGATCTCACAGAAATGTACGTGGAACGCAGTGCTGGGATGAAGCGCTCGAGTGTCGGAGTCACTACTTTGACTATATTGACATGCACACTCATATATTCCGAATTTATGTGGTTCTGTAAACATCATATTCCGTTATTCTGAATTAGTTCTTATTCTGAATGGATCATGTTGAGACTAAAACATATGTTGATATTGTTCAGGTTCTAGGATCATTCTTTGGACATATACTGTATATATATATATACATACATACTGTATATATATATATGTATATATATATATACATACATACTGTATATATATATATACATACATACTGTATATATATATATATA
>NW_022284762.1:0-3702 GCF_004355925.1 Anarrhichthys ocellatus
GTGTGTGTGTGTGTGTGTGTGTGTGTGTGTGTTCCTGCAGACACCAGCTATGCGTGGAACAAGGACAATGGTCAGTGGTACTACTTTGACGACAGTAAGGTGACGTACGCCAGAGAGGACCAGATCATGGTGAGTGACATAACTTACTTTAATCTGATGTCACTTCAAGTATCTATAACAGAAATGTTTTTGTCATAAATATGAAGCTGGAGGCAACATTAAAGAGCAAAGCGTGGTTCCATCTCCTGCAGTAGAAGCTAAACTCTCTCCGTCGTCCCACAGACCAACGCTGCCTACGTGCTGTTCTACCATCGACAGGACCGGATCAGAACACCCAGCCTGCCCCCCCCCACCAGCAGCCCCGCCTCCTCCTCCTCCTCCACTCAGCCCGCCAACGACATCACTTCCTGTAAGGACGACGACACTGCAGAGCTGGGCGCCGCCTCCTCCTCCGCCTCCATGGAAACGGACTAAATGATCACTTGATTGAGTTGAATGCTTCTTCACAGTAACGGGTTTTCTTTCTCTCCTTCGTGAGAACAACGGGATTCTTTTTGTTTTTTAATTATCTTCCAACAACACTTGAACTTTCTCTGATTACTTTTCCCTCAAAACGTCGTCGGCTCGTCTTTCATCTGTAAACGATGAAACATTTGATCCTCAGGTAGTCAGAGCGACGGTTAATCTGCTTTCTACTGATTATCAGCAACAATATTTATGATCAATAATTCATCCAGTGAACTAATTTGATCTTCATCTATTTAAATACGTTTAAATGATGCGTTATTACAACTCGAAAGTAAAGAAAGAAACACAAAGATCAACTTTGTCTTTAGATGAATTCATGGATTTTCAAAATAAAATCAAAATAATTTGCTTTAAAAAGTATTTAGTTTGTTTTTAAAACTTCAGTTTTATAATGCATCGTTTAAACGTAATAAAAGATATTTAACAGAAACTAAAATAAAACAAGGTTCCATATTTGATATAAAATATTTAAAAGCTATAAACACGAGTTATATATTTATAAGAAGACGTGTTAACGTAGTTTATTAAAAACAAACATCCAATATTACACAAAAGTAGAAGCTCTTAAATATTCACATAAATTAGTTTAACCTGAACTTTGTCTGCAGATTAATAACTTTTCCATGTTTTTAGGTGAAAGCACTTCTTTGTATTAAACTCATTAAAGTGGCCCGAGGAGCCAAGTGAAAGGGATTCTGGGTAATCGGTGTGTTTATAGCAGATCATTTAATATTGAACAAAGCTGCCGGGGAAGAGAAGTTAATTCACGTCTTTGTATATTTTGGTTGTTTTTCTGGTATTTATTTTTTTAATGGAATAAGTTGGGCGGTCACACGACGTCAGTTTGTTTTGAGTTGTTGGTCGACGACGTGTTTATTTTTCATATTTATAGGTGAAGCTTTGAGATGATTTGACGGAGGTTTAGTGTTGAGCGCTCACTGATCCTAGGAGCAGCTCTGTGTACAGTATTTTTGTATTGTAAGAGATGTATTCATATTAATATTATTGTTGTTGCTGGGCGGCGCTTGGGCTGATTTCTTTCTTTGGTCTTCCTGTCAAATATCAGATGAAAATATTTTATTGTACTTTCAATCTTTTGATATGAATAAAAGGACGATTATTATCACGACGAGACCGGAGACGCTTTTTACACTTTTAACTTTGTTTAGTTTCTGCAGGTCTGAGGTTTAAGGTTAAGAGGTAAATATGATTTTATAGTTCATCATATTCATCTTTAAGCTCTGCTGTTTACTGACAATGATCAAACGGCTCATTTGACTTTATGCTCCATGGAGACCTTCATGCTGCTTCACTCTGATGTGGATGAATACTATCTTTAATAACAAACACGGTTAACATTTAACATCTGGTCTTAAATATTCATATTAGTCGTGCTTTTCTTTTTTACAGAATGAGCCTCAAAACCAAAATTCAAGTTGCGGTCTCTTTTCTTCCGAGGTGTCATTGAAGGCATCGCGGTTCAGAGACGAGGAGTCGGTCAGTTGTGACGTAACGTTTATTTAAAGTGGAGAAAAGTTCACTCTGTTTCTGTCCCGTCATCTAAAAAGAGAAACGTCTTCCTGAGAGGATCCGTCTGGTTCATGAGGTTCTGGAACATTCTGGTTAGAACCGTTCTAGAACAACTAGAGAGCCGGTGGCCTGGAACCCCCGAATACACAAAAACAGCAAATGTCTAAATGGAAACTCGGTACAAAGTTAACTTAACGTACATTAAAAACAATGTATAAGAACCTCTTAATGACACTAGAGAGTGATCAGCAGGTCCATTTAATGATTACTTACTGTCGGAATGTTTAATAAAAACTGTCTGCGTCCTAATTTATCGACAATCAAAAGTGAGCAACAAGTCTAATTATTATAATTATTATTAATCTGAACATCTGAAGGCAAAACTCAGAGCAGTTACACTTCTTAAGGCCGACGAACAAAAAAAAAAAAAAAAAGGCAGAAAGTGAATAAAGTGGCGGAGATCAGCTTCATGGATCTACTGCTCGAGTTTGTGTACGCTGGGTTCCAGAACCTTTCACAGAGGCCCCGGGTCCTCCTAGAACATGGTGGACTTGATGTCCTGGCTGAAGAAGGTCCCAAAGTTCAGGTCTCTGGACATCAGGTCCTCCTCCACGTTCTCCAGAGCCCACTTGTGCTCCACGATCTCCAGCGCCTCCCACTCGCTCTGACACACAAACGTTTAGTACAAGTCAGTTCCATTCGGGTCAACATCGAGGTTCATTATATTTATGTATGTAAACACACAAGTATAATATGTATTATTAGAGTTCATTAGAGGGTTTTGTTGTTCTGTGAACATTGTTTTCATACGATAAACAGCTGAGCTTTTAGGACCGAATGTCTTTTTATATTATTGTCTTTAAAATATTGTAAAACTAGAATCACCGCCTCGTGATCGTTTACCTTCAGAAACCTAATGTGTTCATCAGCGAGTCATCAGGTGAACCTCTGATCCTCAAACGTTTCTAAAGTATCGCTTCATGGAATAAAACTTCATGTATCAAACTACACCCGGGATTAAATGAGGACGTGAGGGATTAAATGAGGACGTGAGGGATTAAATGAAGACGTGAGGGATTAAATGAAGACGTGAGGGATTAAATGAGGACGTGAGGGATTAAATGAAGACGTGAGGGATTAAATGAGGACGTCAAATACACAGTGGGCCGAAATTAAAAAATTGCTACAAGTCAAGGGCCATACGGGTTCAACGTTTATTGAAAATTTATTGAAAGAACCTTAGTGCACATATTGAACCTGGAACTAACAAGGCCTATAGAGTATTGTCTATAAAACAATATTAATTATGAAATAAATGAAATAAAAACAAATACATAAATAAATAAAAATAAAAGTAATAAAATCAGTTTCATTAATTGCTTATGGCTCTGTCTGCAGTTTTTCCAGAGTAATTTCAAGTGAAAACATTTTCTACAGGCAAACAACAGCAAAAAAATAATTTACTTCAAAGAAAAATCAAATGTCCTGTAGTAGCAAGAGAAAAAAAAAATGCAAAAATGAAACTGCATTAAAAACTGAAAATGCGTCAAAGCACCGTTTGCTGCTCTGTGATGCTCACTGGTCTGAGCCAGACACTTGGTGTCTCATCTTGGATACAAGTTCATCAATGTCTGGGGTCAGGCT
>NW_022284762.1:3712-3916 GCF_004355925.1 Anarrhichthys ocellatus
CTAACGGCTAACCAGCAGGAGGAGAGCTAGTAACGTTGGCAGCACCGCTAACGGCTAACCAACAGGAGGAGAGCTAGTAACGTTAGCAGCACCGCTAACGGCTAACCAGCAGGAGGAGAGCTAGTAACGTTAGCAGCACCGCTAACGGCTAACCAACAGGAGGAGAGCTAGTAACGTTAGCAGCACCGCTAACGGCTAACCAAC
>NW_022284762.1:3926-4032 GCF_004355925.1 Anarrhichthys ocellatus
AGGAGGAGAGCTAGTAACGTTAGCAGCACCGCTAACGGCTAACCAACGGAGGTTCACTTCAGTTACATGATGATGCCTTCAGGCTCTGCTCAGTGAACATGAGTAC
>NW_022284763.1:0-4024 GCF_004355925.1 Anarrhichthys ocellatus
CACACACACACACACACACACACACACTGGGAATGGAATTGGATTGGAGATGGAATTCTAATTATATAGTACTGTGCCACCTTGTACCCCCTGTAAAAAATGGCATGCTAATTGAGTTGATGCAAATAGGGACAGCTTCTAATTGCTTTGTTGTTGTTTTTTCTGCTGTTGCTCAAAATGTTGCAGACAAAGAGCTCAGGTAGAGGAAGGGATCCTGGATCAATGAGAGGAAATGTTGAAGCCTGTACCGGGAAAACTGAGGAATTTTCTTTTCATTGTCGGGGGGGGGGGGGGGGGGGGCTTTAACTTTGCTTCTCCATGTATGCACGTTGTTTGCGAGCACATATTTCAATAAGCGCCTAAGCTGGCTGCAGTGGTATTATTAAGCCTCCCATAAAGTTCCCAGAGCGTTCTCGTTCCTGCAAGCCGTTGGCAGGAAGGTCGGAAAAACAGTGAGCTCCTCTTTAGCTCAGCAGGGGTTGAATCGATAAATCTGTCATTGCGTTTTTTTGTTTTTTTTTACAAAAACTTGCCGTCTTCACCTCCGACGCTCCCACAGTCGGAGGCCGAACACTCAGACTGTTCACGTCCGGATTGTTGGCCAATAGCCACGAGGTAAATAGTTTATTGTCCTCAATAGACTACGAGCGGTACACATGTGTATGTAGGCCGCCACTTTATTTTCTAGGCCTGTTTGTCAGCCCGGTAACATTTGTCTTGTTTATTTTCTCCCTCCCTTTTAGGTGTTGGCTTTAGAGAGACAGGTCTTTGACTTCCTGGGTTACCAGTGGGCCCCGATCCTCGCCAACTTCTTCCACATCATCATGGTCATCCTCGGCCTCTTTGGCACCATCCAGTACCGGCCGCGCTACATCGTGGTGGTGAGGCTCTGTCACATAATCCTTGTTCCTCACGTTTTTCTTTTTTCTTGTTCAGCAGTGTCACGTATCTTTGCTGTGTTGCCTTTCCTCTTTAATTGCAAAGTGTGCTGCTCTCTCTTGTGCATTTTGCGACACCATTAAATCACTCTAATCCCGTGGTAATTAGGGCTAATTAAAGGGGGTGGCTGTGTTGGGGGGTGGGGGGTGCTAAGAAGCTCATCAGATTTATACTTTGCGTCGAGTTTCTGGACAGAGAAGGTCATTCTTTGAGACACGGTGCAAAACATATACCGCCTGTTGTTTCACCCGTTTGGTTTAGAACCACTGTGAAGCTTCGTAGATTTTTACGCACTTTGGTTTTTATTTTAAACCATAACGTTCGGCATAAAAAGCCGATTTTTCAGCAGCATCAGTGGAAGCACAGATGGTGATTTTAATGACAGAAAAAAAAGAGCAGAGTAAGAGATTCTGAGGGTAAATAAAGACAGACAGGGGAGATAAACGAGGAAGAGACGGAGAAAGCCAGCTGAGGGTGTTTCATGATCCAACATGTATGTTTTTCATGCAGGTGCTGCGCTTCCTCTTGACACCCCTGACATTTTAAAAACACGATTCATCGTGAGTCAGGATTTCACAATCTTTTACAATAATGCGTCTCTGTGTGTCTGTCAACAGTCGACTGTCTGACTGTACAATTTTATAAACGATGGTGAACTCCACTCAGCTCCCTCGGGGCTCAAATAAACCTGCTGAACTTACTGGTACCTTTTAAAAATAATAATAACTTCATTGCGTGTGTGGTGTATGTATGTGAGACTATGTGTGTGTTAGAGGACACTGACTTGACTCTGTCTAGGAGCTCATTCATCTCAGTCTCTTTTATTCAGTGGCTGTCACGTCCTGTTCTGGTCACTTCATCTAGTTTCCATGGAGCTAATCCGTCTGTGTCTGTTTGCCCTACAGTACACGGTATGGGCCGCTCTGTGGGTGGCCTGGAACGTCTTCATCATCTGCTTCTACCTGGACGTAGGAGGCCTGTCCAAGGTGAGAATTATCACAGTCTGCCGTCGTCAGCGGAGTCGGGTGGCTTCGCTGTGATGAATATTTCTTTTTCTCACTGAGTTCACGGTTGTAGTCTGTTGGTGGGGTGGGAGCGAAGGCTGATTTATATCCCATGTGTTTTATGAGTTGGGCACCAACACCGCAGGTGTCTTTTTGGAAGCGCTGAGAACTTCGTCGTTTGGGGGTGATGCTGTGTATCAGCGATGAGATTCTCCTCCTGACGTCCTGATGTTGTTGAATCAGAAATGAAGTGAAAAAAGTGTTGCAGGAATCTGTGGTCAACAAAAGCTCGCAGATAGTACCTAGACCAAACGCTTACTCTGTATGAATGAATGTATAGTAACTATAGACTGGCGCTCTGTAGTTACTATGAACAGTAACGCTGCTGCTGCCATATTTATGCCTAGGTGACGTTATTTTGAGTGTTGATGGAGCAGCTACGATGTTAGCATAGCTTAGCACCGAGTGATCCAAACGCCATTGAGAAAACAAGCAATTTAAAAGTTGACAAAGCATGAATTCAGACTTTTTACAAATCGGCATGATTATACAGTTATTTCGGCGTCCTTTTTATCTGTTTATCGCAATTAAATCACAGCAAAATCTGGGCTCGTATCACAGTAGTAAACCAGCCCACTAGGGATGGGTACTGACACCCGATAGCACCGGGATTGTGTTTTTATTCTGTTTTAATTCTGACCTTGTGTTAATGTTTTATTTTTTTATTTCAAACATGCCTTAGCTTTAATGGAACTGAGCATATATATATATATATATATATATATGAGCTGTAATTAGATCTGAAGCACTGCCACCAGGTGCGTTTTGTCAAGCCTGAGCGCCTCGGTGTGAGAAAAAAACCCCAACCCAAATACACACGATTATAATGTAATGAATGCGTGACACAGCCATGAATCCTACACCAAACTATAAATCACTCCCTAACCTTTAGGAATCTGCGCCTCACACACACACACACACACACACACACACACACAGCTGCTCAACAGAGATGTATAATTTGGCCCCGACTAACGTCTGCACTCGTTTTTAAAATAGTTTGCGTGTTCCGCTGACCGTCGCCTCCCTGTTGAGTTTCAAGTGGAAGCTCACAGCTTAATAGGTAAGTAATCCGGAAAAAAAAAAATCCTCCCTCCCGGGCCACCACACACACAGACGCTCTTTTAAACCTTCGTGGGCTCCCCTGTGGTTCCTGAGTGCAGCTCAGATGCGTATTTATCGAGACAAAGAGAAGTGTTTGGGTGGTCACCTCTCAACCTGTAAACGTATCTGCCCTCCCTCCTCCTGACATCTTGTCTTCTCACATTCCCCCCCACTCTGCTCACTGCTCCTTTGATCTTTTTTTTGTGTAATTTATTCTGCACATTTTGCAAGTTTATGAAACTTGCCTTTTTCATTTCAGCATACTCTCTCTCTCTCTCTCTCTCTCTCTCTCTCTCTCTCTCTCTCTCTCTCTATCTCTCATCCACGCCTCCTCCTCTCCTCTTCTGGCTCTTGATGGGTGTCTTGCCCAATTGCCCGCCTGACCATTGAGAATAATGAATGCATGTAGGCAACGTTCATCTCACACCAGTTCACACAGCCAAAATGAATTTCGGAAAAACACCTTTCCCCTAAGCTCTGGAGACTTCATTGTGTGATAGACCAGAGCTCCGTCAAGTGTGTCCGTCTCTCACTGCTTGTGTGTGTGTGTGTGTGTGTGTGTGAGTGTGTGTGTGTGTTTGTTGCGTGTTGAATAATGAGGCTTGTAGGGGCCAGCTGCTTGGGGCCGAGGCTGGGCATTAACCCGACAGATGGAGCCAGCCTGGGCTCCCAGCTCTGCATATGGTGGCCAGGAGGAGAGCCGGCTAATGGAGCGGACACACCTACACACATACACACACATACACACACACCATTCAACGCATGCACGACTGAACTTGGCACGCAGCTTCCTGAGAGGTCCCCAACATATTTGATCATAAAACCGAGTCAGCTAATTCTGTTCGGCTAGCCTTGACCGATGTTGACGGGGCTGTTCTGGAGGGTGTGTTTATGTGTGTGTGTGTGTGTGTGTGTGT
>NW_022284764.1:0-4027 GCF_004355925.1 Anarrhichthys ocellatus
CGCCCCCTGGTGGACACTAGAGAGAATGCAGCTTTAACACATCAAGCATCGGATTCACTTTAAAGAACCGGAGGTTGTCTTCTGTACATATTGTGTCCGTAAAAAAAGCTGCTATCGTGGTGTACCTAAAGGGGCGGGGCTTGGCCTCTCTCTAGTCTGTAGTTAATAAACAGAGAATCAGACTTACAGTACGGGCCGTAAGCCGGGTGGTACTGAGGCCAGGGGTGTTTGTTGGCCACGGCGGCCCCCCCGTTGAAGGCGTCTGCAGGACAATGTGCACAGCAGGCCGCGCCCTGCGGCGGACACGAGTACGGAGACAATGTGTGGTGGCACAAGTTGCCCGAAGGCGGGTTGGAGCACAGAGACAGCGGCTGCTCCAGGCTGATCATACTGGGGCTGTGTTGGCCGGGCAGGGATGCCGACTTGTACCCGGAGAGGCTGCTGTGGAAGGACTGGTCCTTCTGGTTCAGAGAGGACGGCAGGCTGTTGGGATACCCTGACCAGCTGCTGGCGAAGCTCGGGTGGAGCCAGGCGCCGTCGGCCTGGCTGGGGAACGGCGTGGGCTGGCTGTAGCCGGCGGGCAGGCGGCAGGGAGGCTGGTAACAGCAGAAGCTGGAGCTTGGTGGAGGTAGGCGGTGGTCCTCTACTCTGTCCAGCCTGTGGGCGCCAAACGGGTAGGCGGCGGCGGCGGAGGAGGAGGAGGAGGCGTGATGGTGGCCGTCGGGCTGAGGGGCGGAGTCATGGACTCCGCTGGCTTCTCGCTCCTCCGTGCTCATCGTCTCATCGTCCTCCTCTGGCGTGTTGTGGTGGCTGCTGAAGGATCTGCTCAGCTGGCTGACGTGACTGTGAGTGCAGACAAATATCAGTCGAGAGAGGAGGGGAGAGGAGACGAGAGAGGAGAGAGGAGAGGAGAGGAGGGGAGAGAGGAGAGGAGAGGGGAGAGGAGAGGAGAGAGGAGAGAGGAGAGGAGAGAGGAGGGGAGAGAGGAGAGGAGAGAGGAGAGGGGAGAGAGGAGAGGAGGGGAGAGAGGAGAGGCTGGAACATGAGAATAGTTTAATATTTATAACTTGTAGAGCCTCTATTTATTTCTAACATTGGTAACACTAACATGTTGGATTTATAGATTAAATTGTTTTTAAATGTTTATAAAATAAATGATCAAAGAAATGTAACTTGTTCTTCTTTCTTATGATTGATGTCATAACTGTTGTTCTGCACTAAAGACGTGTTCTAGTTCTCTCTGCTTCTAGTCACGATGGTTCTGAGGGTTAAAGGTGAACAGGATATATAAAACGTTTTAAATCAGCCTCCACATCATCTTCTACAGGCACAGCTTCTTATCACAGCGAGATCTCTTTCTGTGGCTGGTAACAACATCCGCACAAAAAGCATTTGCACAGAAACATGAAAGCAGAAAGGCAGCTTGTGTTTGCAGCGCTTCATGAACACAATTAGTATTTATTTGTTTCACCTATTGGGAGCCGAGTGGATGGAAGCGGGCAGCATCATTGGTCCTCCTCACGTCCATGTGTGTCGGCTTCAAGCTGCATCTGAAACACTGGAGATGAAAGGAGCCGCATGGTGTTTAAAGTTATAGACCCTTCATCTCTGCTGCTGACACAGACTATATCGGCCCACGCTGTGTGTTTGACTTAAAGCGTCTCCCACACACGGGACTTTTTATGAATGTCTGCTGGTTAATATTCAGGAGACTAAATCACTCACATGTGGGAATAGAGAGACAAGTCATCAAACCACAAAACTTCCAAAAGATTAAAGTCTGTCTTTAGATTCCTTTGTAACGACACGTTTGATAAAAGATTATTCAGTTTTATTCACACGTTAGAAACAACGAAAAACATTTTCCACAAGTATTTACAACTATAGAAAAACATTTTACCAGTAGAAGTAAAAATCTGATGAAAAGTAAAAGTGACTCTGAAAAGGAACGAACTAGTATCTCAAAATAATGAGAAATCATTTAGAAAATAATGAGAAACTTTCTCAAAATAATGAAATAATGACGGTTCCCAAAACAATGAGTTAGTATCTCAAATTATTGATAAACTTTGTTAAAATGGCTTTGGATACTTCTTGTTTGTCATCAGTGACGTTACCGTCTGTTTCCATTGATCAGAAATATTCAATATAAATGTTAATGACCAAACAAATGACAATTTAGACAGAAACATTGTTTCCAGGGTCACAAAACCACACAAAGCTGCTGAACATGAGTCTTTAAAAACCTCAGTTTAGAAACAGCTCCGAGAGTTCCTGTAAGTGTTAAACACGCTCACGCACACACACGCACACATATTACAGTTGTTTGCACTTTCCACTGTGTGACTGACCCAGAAACGTCTCCTTCAACCTTCATTAGTGTGCGTTCATGCGCATGGAGGTAAATAAATAACTCCTTTAATTTGTCCGAGTAGCCTACGCCGGGTATTTGTCCGAGTACACAAACAGGTGACATGTTGTGAAATAAGTCTTCAAACTCACCGTCGATGACTTCAGGGCTCCTTCAGGTGAGTCGGTGTCCTCGTGCGAAGACGAGTCAAAAAGGTGAAAAAAAAAAATGAAGTAAAAAAAGTAACGACTTTGTGTTTAATTGTTTTTATGTAAATGTAGTTTTCCTTTTGATGTCGTCTCCGCGAGACAGATATTGACGCGCGAGAGCACTTCTTCGGTCTTCACTGTCTTTAGCGCCGAGAAGCCCCGCCCCTTCGGAACACGCCCCACACACACAGGCACATAGATACACGCGCGCATGCGCAGCCTGTTGGGTTTCTACAGACTCAACTGTTCCACCGAATGTCAACACGACAACCTCAGAGCCGCACAACAGGGCTGGGTCATATTTATTTAATTACACTGAATATAAATTGCATTCTGTTATTAATACTGATACACGGGATTACATCTTAGCTAATACGGGTACTTATACCTGTAGTTCACGTATTTATATATTTTATTGGTCAGTTATTTTTCTACTGCTTTTGTGTTTTTTGTTGATTTTTTCATAATTTGTTTTTCTGTTTTTCCTCTTTTTGTTATCGTTTGTTTAATAGAGAGGCTTCTTGTGTAAACACGTGGCTTCCTGTCACATTTATTCATCATCCGGATTTGTAAAGTCTTGTGTGTAAAATACTTTTGGATCAAACATTTAACTAAAAAATAAATGGAGATCAACAAATGTTATTTTTCTCTTTTAATGCAATAAAATGCACTTTGCAAATTCATCATTTACAGTCGTTGAATTTTAATGAATTGATTATGAAAAAAAAGAAATAGTTTTAAAACAGTTTTAAAGACATAATCAAAAATGTAATCCATGACAATGTAACTATAATCTAAGTGCAATTGTTATGTAATTCAGGCTGATTATAGTTATTAAATCTTTGTAATGTGATTACTTAGTCGCTCAACTGCTGAAATCAGACTTCTGTAATAACTTCAACACGTCGTCTCTGTTACCATCAGATCAGAGATTTCCACAACTTAAGACGGTTAAAGTGAAGTAAAGTCTACACGTGTGTGTTCATCATAAGGCTCCACGCTGCAGCAGAGAGACGTTTGTTTACTGACTCCTTATTTCACCCATAAATCAATGATTACAAACTGTGTTCACGTGCTTTGTATCTCCAAACAGCCACTTAAATGCATTCAGGCTCGATACAAACAAAGAGATGAAAAACTTGTCGTTATCGGAGCAGATGGAGGAACGGAGCCGTGTTGACTTGTCCTTGTTTGGAGAAGCAGGACTCCAGCCAGTCCTTCTGCACCGGGACGGCCTGAGAGTACCGACGGACCAGATCCTGGAGCTCCTGGTTCACACGGATCACACACACAAAGTTAATCCAAAATAAAAGATGTTTCTCTAGGATTTCTCTTATCATCCGCTTCTGGTTTTAATGTTTTTTATTATTGGCAGCACTTCAGATTCACCAAAGTCACTCAGCAAAGCAGCAAGGCACGTTTACATCAGTGTTTGAGTGAATGGAGTCTGGTGTGTTTGTAGAGATCA
>NW_022284765.1:0-100 GCF_004355925.1 Anarrhichthys ocellatus
ACACACACACACACACACACACACACACACACACACACACACACACACACACACACACACACACACACACACACACACACACACACACACACACACACAC
>NW_022284765.1:110-3256 GCF_004355925.1 Anarrhichthys ocellatus
CACACACACACACACACACACACACACACACACACACACACACACACGTCGGGTCCTGTGTGTAAGCCTCTCGGGCCTTCACCCAGCATCAGCTGAGAGAAAATGTAATCCAATATTCAGTCACATGATCTCAATCAGTGCTTCTGAAATACATCAATACATGCATCATGTTTCATGGTGTCTGTTGAAGGTGTGTGGCTTACCTTGTCACTCTCCTCTCCATATGCGTGATCAGGGTGGCAGTGGTAGGATCCGCCAGAAGCTCCTACACAGAGACGGTGACAGAAGAACACACGGTCACACCGGGAGACAACGTACTCAGGTCTGTCAGGTCGGGTGTTTATTTCCTACACTGCATACAACATGTCATATAACGTGTTTTACTTGCGCAGGGATCCGACATGTTCTACAGATCATAACTATTAATTCATGTGGTAGATTCTTTTTACATACATTTTTTTTGATATCACTGTTATACCCAGACTTTGTGGGGAGACTCCTGTTATTCTACATAGTACCTTTAATCTATTTGTTGTTATTGTTCTCATGCAACTTGGTTTTTAATACACAGCAGCAAAAAAACAATGACAACATGTTTGTGGCCATGTGTCCGGCACAACAGGGACTAAACACATATGGCATACACTTAGATTAGAGGCAGTAGATGTAGGTTCACACACACACGTGATAAACCCAGTAATCCTGGATTAGAGGAGCTGATGATACCACCGCTTGCATCATGGCTAAGACTTTTACTCCTTTGTTTTGCCACAATCCTTTCATCTTTTTATCGTCTCTTCTATTCAGTCTGGGTTTTGTTTTTCCCTTTGTGGGCGTGTGTTCAGCCGGGGACGTCCTCACACAGATGGTGGCAGTGGTACCAAGGGTAAGCACTCCCAAGGGCAGTGCAGACAAGTCTACCTGTACGGTAGATATGAAGAGAGCTGAACTAGAAGGGAGTAGATGCAAAAAAAAGGGCCTTTTGAAAAGAGCACTTTTTAAACCCCTCGGCTGTTTGTGGGATCTCTCCTGCTCACAACCTCCATGTTTGAAGAAAAGCTGTGATTGACAACAAAGAGGAGAGAGAAAGAAGAAGCAGACAGAGGAAGGTTTTCACAACTGAATTCTTAAGAAAGCATTTCCTCTCCAATCCCTAGAAAATAAAAGGATTGCAAAGGCTGAGTTAAGTAAAGCTTACATTAGTGGGAACCGGCTAACGGGCTATTTTCACCGAGTTTATTTGGGACGGAGTGCTGGTGAGGCATTCATGGGACTCGCCAGCTGCACAGCACTTTCCTGTACGACACTGATTCACCGGTCCCAATAGGCAGAAATCCAGCTCCCTCCCTGAATATGGGCTCACTTGCAAATTGTCAGAAACCGGTAAATTGAGTCAGAGGCGAATCATTCAGCCGGAGTCACTCTGTAGAGCAACACAGAGGCTGCAGAACAGGTTTCAAATGATTCAATGACATCATATCCACTGTTGGCCTAACAGACTGCACACAGCACACGGTACACAGTACAGTACACAGCACACAGCACACGGTACAGTACACAGCACACGGTACACGGTACAGCACACAGCACACAGCACACGGTACAGCACACGGTACAGCACACAGTACACAGAACACAGTACAGTACACAGTACACGGCACAGCACACAGTACACAGTACACGGCACAGTACACAGCACACGGTACAGTACACAGCACACGGTACACGGTACAGCACAAAGTACACAGTACACGGCACAGTACACAGCACACGGCACACTACACAGTACAGCACACAGTACACAGTACACGGCACACAGTACACAGTACACAGTACACGGCACACAGTACACAGTACACGGCACACAGTACACAGTACGCGGCACACAGTACACGACACAGCACACAGTACACAGCACACAGTACACAGCACACAGTACACAGCACACAGTACACAGTTTAGTTTCTACACTTTGGGCCTCAAGGAAAGTTGAAAGCAGTACAGCATTATGAATTTCAATGTGTGTGGACACAATACTTTCTTCTAGGAAATCTTAGAAAATGCTAATGGGGCTATTTCATGAATATTATGAACTTTAAAATATGTTAATACTTTAAACACACGCACCGTCTCGTGGAGGTAGATACTGGAGACTTATGCACACACACAACAGACACGCTGCAGGCAAAATCAATGTTACACATGTTGGAGGGGAAGTAGTGAAAAGAGTGAAAGGATGAGGATGAGAATTCAATAAAATACACTAATAACTGTCAATTTGAAACTATGGGATTTAACAAAGAAAGGCAGGCACTTTTAAGAAAAGAAAAATCAAAAACAAAATGGACATGTGTGACTTTAAAGCATCAGAAGCCTCACAACAAGCTTTCCTTTACAGAAGCTAGTGTAAGAGGACTCACGTTTCACAAACCACTGCTTTAGGCCATTTCTACTCTGAGGAAGAGATTTTTTAATTCTAGCTAAATAAATGGGATTTGCAATGTGAGATGGTTTCACTTCTCCAAGCAGGAAACAAAACAAGCCTAGAAGGTGTGTAGATGCTCTAAGCAGACTAACCTGACCACAAATGATCACAAATTGTAAAATTGGAATGAGACGATGTCCATTATAGACAAGGGTTTGACTGTGAGCAGGACATCTTTCATGCTCTATTAACCAGACAATATAAAATGTTTGGACTTAAACTACTAAAAAGAAAAGAGCACGACTTTACAAGTCTCACAGAAACAGCACAACACCAACTAGACAAAACAGGTTTAATCCTGTACGGAGGTGTCAAAGCTACGGGTGGTATAAAAGTGGAGCATGACACAAATGCAGAAAAAGGTTAATGCTGAAAATTATATGAAGTAATCAACAATCAATTAGTTTAAGTGACAGCGTGAAGAATGAACTACGCTTACGGACCACAACCGACCACAACCAACCGCACCCTCCCAATGGCTGCATGAAAGTTAAGGAAATGATGGAGGTACAGTTGGTACCCATGTTCCGTCTGAAGCATGCGGAAGCCTGTAGAAGAAAAGAGGATGTTCTGTAAGGAGGGTGAAAGACAAGGCCGGCACAACGGCGACGGGAGGTGAAGATGAAGGGGGAGGGGGGGGGGGGGGGGGGGGGGGGGGGGG
>NW_022284765.1:3356-4123 GCF_004355925.1 Anarrhichthys ocellatus
GGGGGGGGGGGGGGGGGGGGGGGGGGGACCGGCTGGGGAAGACAATGTGGCGAAGAAGAAGGCGGCGAAGAAGAAGAAGGCGGCGGCGAAGAAGAAGGCGGCGGCGAAGAAGAAGAAGAAGGCAGCAAAGTGGCGTTACAGAAGCAGACGACAACGATGGAAATGTACATGAAACGGTGAGAGAGCACCGAGGAGGAAACGGAGATGGGAGAAGATAAAGAATGGAGGGAAAATACATAAGGAAGACGACTGGAGGCGGAGACAGCAGTCAGAGAGAGGGAGGGAGCAGGGTGGGGGTTGTGGCTTCCCCTCTTGACTGCTATTGATTTTCTGTAAGCCTCAGAGTGCATCAGCTATTTCCTCCTCCTCCTCCTCCTCACTTCATCACCATCCCTCCCTGCCACCGATCTATTTCCCTATCTGCCGGCCTGTCGCTCCCTCCCATTTATTCCCGCTTCTTTATCTCACAGCATACACATTTCCTTGCTTTCCTTATCGCACCATCTCGGCCCATGATCTCCATCAGCCTCGCTGTTGCAGACTTTCTCTATTAAACTTCCCTTCTCATGTCAAAACAAAAAAAGTGTGTGAAAAGAAAGCGTGTCTGGAGAGATAAGATGATAGATAAGTGACGAGCTTACTACACAACAAATCACCAGCTGAACTGTAACAAATGGGAAAATGGACAGAAATGTTGTCGACTGCCGCAGAACTCGTACCAATTTACATACAGAAAGACAATTTAACACACACACACACACACACAC
>NW_022284766.1:0-4026 GCF_004355925.1 Anarrhichthys ocellatus
GTAAAGAAAATACAAATGTATCTCAAGATGTAAGTGAAGAAACCATGCATTTTAAACTAACAGGTTGTAAACTACCTGGGGTTGTTGTTGCCGAAGTTGTCAAGGGAATCTCCAATGTGGATCTCGGCTCCATTGAGTCGGTCCGAGTCTTCCACTCGGGTGGTTATCTTGACAGAAAACACTTTGTGGGTTTTGCGCAGATCCAGTCGCCACCAGGGGTTGATGTCGTTCATTGTGTGAGTGCAGGAGCCGTGCTCCCACTTGCTGCTAGGATTCCCATCTATGGCGTTATATGCAGGGCCAAACTCATACAGTGACGACTGTGAGGCTTTTCCTCCGAGGGCCAGGTTCTCTCCTGCAAAAGAAAATGCACATACATGTGTGACTTCTGATGCTGTTTTTGTTTTTCTTGCAATGTTCAATTTAATATCTCCAATGACTCATCAAGAAAATGTGAATGAATTTGCCGACATAATATAGGACAAAAACAGATGACCCCCTTCACAGACCCCCTTGGTGTCCCTGGCCCAGACCCTCCCTCCCCCTCCCCATTCCCTGCCTTTGGTCCCAACTCCCTCTCAACCACTTCCCCTTCCCCCCACACTTCCCCTGGCCACCTGAGAGACTTTGTTTTGCAAAGAACTTTGAGGTGTGGGGGGGGGGGGGGGGGGGGGGGGGGGTAGTGTAACGGACTGGGTGACTTGTAATGTTAACCTGTCATGTTATGTTATAACAGGTTGACAGAAGTTGTTTGAGATAAGAGTAATGGTTATTGCATTTACTGAGTTCAGGAGGTCAGTGAAGGTCTCATGACACGTGTAGCTGTTGAACCTGTCAATCATCCTAGCTACCTATGGGGATGGGTGGCACAAGTGAGGGTACCTGGGATTGGCAGAGAGAGTGAGGTGGGATGTTTTTGCTGTTGTCCTGCTAGCTTGTGTAGAGTTCGTCTATGACCGGGAGCGCTTTGTCGAGCATGTTAAGAGAACGTGTAGCAGTGTTGACTGTTGTTTGGCGTAGGCTGCGGCCCACAGTAGCGTGCATAAAGTGCAACAAGCAAGATAACATCTCGTAGCTTTCCTTATCGAGGGTCGCTACAATATGATTATTTTTAATGCAAATGTAGTATAAGCATACAATGTGAATAACATTAATAATATAAAAACAGTTTTCATATTTTATGTTTTATCTACTGGCTGACACCACAGTTTATAGATGCGATGTCACTGCATACTAATTCATGTAATAGCTCAAATGCTCACCAGTCGGGGCCCGGTACCCGTAGACTTCCACTTCACAGAGTGTGAGGTATTTCTGTGAACCCGGTACAACCACAGTCACGTAACGTCCCTCCACACGTTCAGTGAAAGTCAGAGTAACTGATTCGCCTGGATCCGTTCTAGTAATTTTACCAGCCCTAACAGAGAGAGGGAGAGAAAACAACACATGAATCACATTTTATAATACCTGTAGTCCTTTAACATGAAGATGAAAGAAACAAGCTTGTTTCATTCTTGAAAGTTGAATTCTCCTCACATATTAGCATAATGATACTTAGAAAAATAATTAACATTTATATACTGTACATATTTGTGGAAATAACATCTGACGGTGCCACATATCTATCGCCTCCACATGGCGACAGCTGAGCCTGCAGCTTGCAGCTAACAGCGCAAACAGTGTTTACGCGAGGGGGAACCGGAAAGTGGGCGCTACACTGCCGCGTTACCATGAACCAGCCAGTGGGGGCACGCTCACATGCACTAACATGAACATGCACGAAAAGCATGCAAAACCAGCCCGGCCATCAGGGGCGTCGTTAGGCCTATTTTAGGGGGGCTGAAGCCCCCCTCAAATGTTCTTTAGCCCCCCCAAATAATTTGGCATTATTGGCTTTAAAAAAAAAAGAAAAATAAATATTTTTATTTTGGTGATGTCATTAAACTATTGTTTCTCACATGGACAAGTTATTTATAGCTCTAACATGCTACATATGTGCGTGCGTTCTGGTTTGTATGTTTTCTCCCCCTTCAAATTACAATCCAACAGCCTGTCATCATACTTAACGACATAAAGTTGACACTGTCAGGTCCATTCTCCATCCATTGTGTGCGGTCCCTTTAAGAATTAGGATTTGGGAGTGACGCGGATATTCTTTATTTGAGAAAAGTTCATATTTGTGTTGTCAAATTTCACTGTGACCCTCAAATTCTGTCTCTTGTGTTATCATATACTGAATGCAAGCAAAACTACAGAGCAAAATCACACTCTCTCTGATTGAACCAATCTATGAACTGTCTGAAACAATGGATATCCGCGGCCCCAAATGGGCCCCAAAAAAAATTGCCCCGCACTCCGCGTGCAAACATGCCACTCCCCTTGGGGCTAAGCCCCCCCTTTCTTTGAATCCTAGAAACGCCCCTGCCAGCCATGTCAACAAAGAGATTGAAACATTCTTCAAATGTTCCTACCGGAGGTTAAAATTAGCATGATTCACAGACGTACTTACAAGACAAAAGGCAAAATAAAAGTTTTTTTTGATTGTGGATATATTTTCTTACACTGGGTTTGCGGCACCGTTGTTCTCTAAAGAGTTGCCGATGTGAATCTTTGCCCCGTTGAGCCTGTTCTCGCAGCAGTCTACTCTGTTGGAGATGATGACGGAGGTGACGATGTAGGACTCCAGCAGGTCCACTCTCCACCAGGGGTTGGTCTCTTGGTCAGTGTGGCTGCATGATCCCGAAGCGTAAATACCCTCACGGTTTCCATCAATAGCATTGTAAGCAGCTCCAAACGAGTCCTGCCAACGGTCTGACTGGGTCGCCTTTCCACGCAACGCCACGTTCTCTGGGAGAGAGACGGTTGAAAAACACATAAGAGATATGAAGGAAGATCGTTTGTGAATTGTTAAGCATAAATCTGTGTCTAACAATGTATTACTCCATGTCTTAGTGTGATACAGACCATGTGTT
Organism: Anarrhichthys ocellatus; assembly: GCF_004355925.1. Lineage (NCBI taxonomy): Eukaryota > Metazoa > Chordata > Actinopteri > Perciformes > Anarhichadidae > Anarrhichthys > Anarrhichthys ocellatus. The sequence continues at coordinate 2,973 of NW_022284766.1, forward strand.
TCAACATTATATACTCTTGGTTTAAACTTAAACCATTAGCTCACTGTTATGTAGTCAACTATAGTGCGTTTGTGTATTTGGTAGTGTTTGCATGTGTTGCCAAATTGATGAATTTGTTTCTCTGTGATTAATTGTTGTGGAATTGGTGGAAAGATGTGTTGATTTGTTTGTGTCTCTTTGCATGCGTTTCCTTAAGTCTGATGAGCCACATGGCAACTTTTTGCTCATTGCTAAATCCTGCAGGAAGTTGTTGCAGACAAGTTTGCAGAAAAGAGGACGTTGGTCTGCCAATGCAGTTTAATGTGAGGAGGGAAATTCATTTTTATGAAGAACACAAGTACGATTTCAAAAACATAAAAACTATATAAAAAACTAAAATTAAGCCAAAAAAATTCTTGCTTCCTTTCACCACAACTCCAATGATTTTGGAGAAATAACTAAACTCCCGACAGTTAAAGAGTTAATTTTTATAAATATACTAGTTACTTTTCTTGCTTACAAAACAGACCTACGTGCACCTCCTGGTGATGATTGACAATAAAGACGTCACACATACTCTCAGATCATACTCACCATAAGTGTAAGCTGAGCGTGTCTCCAGGAGGAGCAGGAGAACCAAAACGCTGAGTTTCATTATTCTGGTTGAGAGAATCATTTATAAACCATATTTATTTTAAATGACACGTCTTATTATTCATTATTACTTGTGTAATATGTGTCCTATTGGAATTCTGGAGGAGTGATTACAACAATAATCTTGAATGTGTTACATTTCAACAATAAGATTAGATAGAACTTCATCCAGAGGGAAACTCATTCATATTCAGTTACATTTCACAATTATGGTTAAAACCATTACAACTATTATTTGCTTCCATGTGCTCCAGAGGTACATATCGACATGCTAAAGATACTCTGAAACTGATGCAGGAAGATGATCTGATGCATAAAGAAATGAAAAGTGTTACCTGGAGTCCCCAACAGTCGGATGATTCAACGAAGAAGACAAAAGCTTCCAAACACCTAAAACCGAAACAGTTCCCGTGCTCTTTCT
>NW_022284767.1:0-4026 GCF_004355925.1 Anarrhichthys ocellatus
GTAAAGAAAATACAAATGTATCTCAAGATGTAAGTGAAGAAACCATGCATTTTAAACTAACAGGTTGTAAACTACCTGGGGTTGTTGTTGCCGAAGTTGTCAAGGGAATCTCCAATGTGGATCTCGGCTCCATTGAGTCGGTCCGAGTCTTCCACTCGGGTGGTTATCTTGACAGAAAACACTTTGTGGGTTTTGCGCAGATCCAGTCGCCACCAGGGGTTGATGTCGTTCATTGTGTGAGTGCAGGAGCCGTGCTCCCACTTGCTGCTAGGATTCCCATCTATGGCGTTATATGCAGGGCCAAACTCATACAGTGACGACTGTGAGGCTTTTCCTCCGAGGGCCAGGTTCTCTCCTGCAAAAGAAAATGCACATACATGTGTGACTTCTGATGCTGTTTTTGTTTTTCTTGCAATGTTCAATTTAATATCTCCAATGACTCATCAAGAAAATGTGAATGAATTTGCCGACATAATATAGGACAAAAACAGATGACCCCCTTCACAGACCCCCTTGGTGTCCCTGGCCCAGACCCTCCCTCCCCCTCCCCATTCCCTGCCTTTGGTCCCAACTCCCTCTCAACCACTTCCCCTTCCCCCCACACTTCCCCTGGCCACCTGAGAGACTTTGTTTTGCAAAGAACTTTGAGGTGTGGGGGGGGGGGGGGGGGGGGGGGGGGGTAGTGTAACGGACTGGGTGACTTGTAATGTTAACCTGTCATGTTATGTTATAACAGGTTGACAGAAGTTGTTTGAGATAAGAGTAATGGTTATTGCATTTACTGAGTTCAGGAGGTCAGTGAAGGTCTCATGACACGTGTAGCTGTTGAACCTGTCAATCATCCTAGCTACCTATGGGGATGGGTGGCACAAGTGAGGGTACCTGGGATTGGCAGAGAGAGTGAGGTGGGATGTTTTTGCTGTTGTCCTGCTAGCTTGTGTAGAGTTCGTCTATGACCGGGAGCGCTTTGTCGAGCATGTTAAGAGAACGTGTAGCAGTGTTGACTGTTGTTTGGCGTAGGCTGCGGCCCACAGTAGCGTGCATAAAGTGCAACAAGCAAGATAACATCTCGTAGCTTTCCTTATCGAGGGTCGCTACAATATGATTATTTTTAATGCAAATGTAGTATAAGCATACAATGTGAATAACATTAATAATATAAAAACAGTTTTCATATTTTATGTTTTATCTACTGGCTGACACCACAGTTTATAGATGCGATGTCACTGCATACTAATTCATGTAATAGCTCAAATGCTCACCAGTCGGGGCCCGGTACCCGTAGACTTCCACTTCACAGAGTGTGAGGTATTTCTGTGAACCCGGTACAACCACAGTCACGTAACGTCCCTCCACACGTTCAGTGAAAGTCAGAGTAACTGATTCGCCTGGATCCGTTCTAGTAATTTTACCAGCCCTAACAGAGAGAGGGAGAGAAAACAACACATGAATCACATTTTATAATACCTGTAGTCCTTTAACATGAAGATGAAAGAAACAAGCTTGTTTCATTCTTGAAAGTTGAATTCTCCTCACATATTAGCATAATGATACTTAGAAAAATAATTAACATTTATATACTGTACATATTTGTGGAAATAACATCTGACGGTGCCACATATCTATCGCCTCCACATGGCGACAGCTGAGCCTGCAGCTTGCAGCTAACAGCGCAAACAGTGTTTACGCGAGGGGGAACCGGAAAGTGGGCGCTACACTGCCGCGTTACCATGAACCAGCCAGTGGGGGCACGCTCACATGCACTAACATGAACATGCACGAAAAGCATGCAAAACCAGCCCGGCCATCAGGGGCGTCGTTAGGCCTATTTTAGGGGGGCTGAAGCCCCCCTCAAATGTTCTTTAGCCCCCCCAAATAATTTGGCATTATTGGCTTTAAAAAAAAAAGAAAAATAAATATTTTTATTTTGGTGATGTCATTAAACTATTGTTTCTCACATGGACAAGTTATTTATAGCTCTAACATGCTACATATGTGCGTGCGTTCTGGTTTGTATGTTTTCTCCCCCTTCAAATTACAATCCAACAGCCTGTCATCATACTTAACGACATAAAGTTGACACTGTCAGGTCCATTCTCCATCCATTGTGTGCGGTCCCTTTAAGAATTAGGATTTGGGAGTGACGCGGATATTCTTTATTTGAGAAAAGTTCATATTTGTGTTGTCAAATTTCACTGTGACCCTCAAATTCTGTCTCTTGTGTTATCATATACTGAATGCAAGCAAAACTACAGAGCAAAATCACACTCTCTCTGATTGAACCAATCTATGAACTGTCTGAAACAATGGATATCCGCGGCCCCAAATGGGCCCCAAAAAAAATTGCCCCGCACTCCGCGTGCAAACATGCCACTCCCCTTGGGGCTAAGCCCCCCCTTTCTTTGAATCCTAGAAACGCCCCTGCCAGCCATGTCAACAAAGAGATTGAAACATTCTTCAAATGTTCCTACCGGAGGTTAAAATTAGCATGATTCACAGACGTACTTACAAGACAAAAGGCAAAATAAAAGTTTTTTTTGATTGTGGATATATTTTCTTACACTGGGTTTGCGGCACCGTTGTTCTCTAAAGAGTTGCCGATGTGAATCTTTGCCCCGTTGAGCCTGTTCTCGCAGCAGTCTACTCTGTTGGAGATGATGACGGAGGTGACGATGTAGGACTCCAGCAGGTCCACTCTCCACCAGGGGTTGGTCTCTTGGTCAGTGTGGCTGCATGATCCCGAAGCGTAAATACCCTCACGGTTTCCATCAATAGCATTGTAAGCAGCTCCAAACGAGTCCTGCCAACGGTCTGACTGGGTCGCCTTTCCACGCAACGCCACGTTCTCTGGGAGAGAGACGGTTGAAAAACACATAAGAGATATGAAGGAAGATCGTTTGTGAATTGTTAAGCATAAATCTGTGTCTAACAATGTATTACTCCATGTCTTAGTGTGATACAGACCATGTGTTTCAACATTATATACTCTTGGTTTAAACTTAAACCATTAGCTCACTGTTATGTAGTCAACTATAGTGCGTTTGTGTATTTGGTAGTGTTTGCATGTGTTGCCAAATTGATGAATTTGTTTCTCTGTGATTAATTGTTGTGGAATTGGTGGAAAGATGTGTTGATTTGTTTGTGTCTCTTTGCATGCGTTTCCTTAAGTCTGATGAGCCACATGGCAACTTTTTGCTCATTGCTAAATCCTGCAGGAAGTTGTTGCAGACAAGTTTGCAGAAAAGAGGACGTTGGTCTGCCAATGCAGTTTAATGTGAGGAGGGAAATTCATTTTTATGAAGAACACAAGTACGATTTCAAAAACATAAAAACTATATAAAAAACTAAAATTAAGCCAAAAAAATTCTTGCTTCCTTTCACCACAACTCCAATGATTTTGGAGAAATAACTAAACTCCCGACAGTTAAAGAGTTAATTTTTATAAATATACTAGTTACTTTTCTTGCTTACAAAACAGACCTACGTGCACCTCCTGGTGATGATTGACAATAAAGACGTCACACATACTCTCAGATCATACTCACCATAAGTGTAAGCTGAGCGTGTCTCCAGGAGGAGCAGGAGAACCAAAACGCTGAGTTTCATTATTCTGGTTGAGAGAATCATTTATAAACCATATTTATTTTAAATGACACGTCTTATTATTCATTATTACTTGTGTAATATGTGTCCTATTGGAATTCTGGAGGAGTGATTACAACAATAATCTTGAATGTGTTACATTTCAACAATAAGATTAGATAGAACTTCATCCAGAGGGAAACTCATTCATATTCAGTTACATTTCACAATTATGGTTAAAACCATTACAACTATTATTTGCTTCCATGTGCTCCAGAGGTACATATCGACATGCTAAAGATACTCTGAAACTGATGCAGGAAGATGATCTGATGCATAAAGAAATGAAAAGTGTTACCTGGAGTCCCCAACAGTCGGATGATTCAACGAAGAAGACAAAAGCTTCCAAACACCTAAAACCGAAACAGTTCCCGTGCTCTTTCT
>NW_022284768.1:0-4026 GCF_004355925.1 Anarrhichthys ocellatus
CCTCAGTCCAGATATGGTCACTTCCTGTTCACTGGTTGCAAAAGAACAAGATGGCGACGGACAAAAGGCTGAACTCGAGGCTTCAAAACATCAACAAACGACTACATCCACTTCTTATAAACACTCTGTGGTTTCCACCATGTTCCATGTTTCTACAGTAAGCCACAACGAACAAGCCAAACTGACTCTAAAGAGACTTTTTATGTCGTTATGCAACCTCTCCACTAGATGTCACTAAACCCTTCACGCTGTTGCTTTAACACCCAGCACAGCGCTAGTATGTGGAGCACTAAATACTACATGTAGTACACTAACTATGACGACATGTACATAAACATACAGTATGTGTGTCTGAGGTTAGGACGTTAAACTCACCTTTGTTGATGATATAAACTAAAATCGATGTCAGACTCCGCCTGTAAGAAGAAAGAGAAGTGATTAAACTATACATGACATTACATTAAGAGGTTATTGGGTGAATATTTCTGTATCTGTAGTGTAGAAATAAAGAAAGTAATAAAAAATAACAGTGCTTACCTGTAAAAGGCTCCCCTCACCAAAATGTAAAACTTCTAGAATTGTGTCTGACTGGATGAATGCTGTAAAAAAACAAAAACAAAAACAGGAAGACCGAATCAGTATCATCATCATCACCATCATCACCATCTTTGAGAAGGAGAACAGTTGGGTTCTAATTAGAAGTGAGACAGTTTTAACACTTGAAGTTGAAACTACAGAAGTGGACATTTCTAAAATTTGATTTCTGCAAAAGACTCCGTCTCCCAAATCTATAAAGCACAAGTCATCAGATCTTCATCATCCACAAAGTTATATTACTAGTAAAGAGAAAGTCTCCGTTGTGCTCCTCTCAGAGTGGACGTGTTTCATCAACTATAGAGAACAAAAGACTGTTCTGATAGTTCATCTAATAGTTGATTTTAAATCACCAGGTATTTGTGTTAAATACCCGACAAATGAAAAGTTCTGAAGGTTTTCTCAATTTAATAACATCATGAAACTACTAATGACAACATTTGTTTTAATCAATACAAATACAATCTGTTATTTCCTAATCATTTGAACTGTGTTTTATGAAGAAAAAACACACTAAATGACTAAAACAAAGTAACAGTATAACATTTAGAGATCTGGATCCTTGTAGACCAGCTGATGTAATCGACCAACAAAGAGATCTGGATCTGTTAATATGGATCATCAGTGATGGGTTATTAGTATCGGTGATGCATATAAGTTATGTGATCTGATCCGTAGGAATCTTCCGGCTTGGAGCCTAAAGTTTGACTCCAGACTTCTTACGCTTCTCCCCCGACACTGACATCCTGTTCACAGCTCACTGTGTTGGTTATAAAACATGTCTCAGCACATCTGATTGCCTGATGCAACAACTCACGCTTTCATTTTCCTTTTTAGATCTCACTGCTGACATCACACAGCTCTACACTAGAGATATTCTACAATGGGTGAGCATCTGAACTTCAAGTTCACCTTTTAGAGCTTTTCATACAGTGTCTTTGTGAAGAATACAAGAGTGAGTAAAGCAAAGCTCCGCCTGGTCTCACTGAATGCTGCAGAAACGACATTTAGTGTGCAAAAAATAACATTCATGCTTCCTGCGTGTCATGTTACACCGCGAGGTCTGTGATGACTGGAGCGTGAATATACTAGGATGACATGTGAGGAAGACTACCTGTGGTGGGAGAGTCAAACGTAAAAGCACTTTCAACACCAGTGTCCATGCCCCAAAGTGTTGTTGAGCTGCGTTAGTGACGTGCTTCAGGCATTTATGTTGTGTAACATACCTGCGTGGCGTAAAATGACACATAAAAAGCCTGAAGTATGTTCTCATGAAAGTCCTTCAAATGTGGTGCTAGTTATACTCCTTCCCATGAGATCAGGTTTAAACCAGAGTGAAAGTTACATCACTTTGAAATGATCACTAACAAAACAACAAACTTAGAATCCTCATCGGTGCTCCATCCTTTTGGACCGATGGCCGAGTGCAACCGAGAGTTTCGTGGCCAAACAGAAAGGAAGCAGGACGTTTCATAATTTCTCTCATTCGCATCACGTCATCACTGCCAACACGGACCAGTTTAACTTGGTGCGGGTAGTTTAGATAGCTACGGACAGCTAGCAGTGAGCGTGTTAACACGGACTCTGGTTTCTAAGCTTTACAGAGATGAAGAACGACGAGGCCCAAAACTAACAGACACAAGAACAGTTTCCTCCTGCAGGACGTCACTCTGACCAAGAGATAAATCAAACACTGCTGCATTGTTGGTCATTGGTGCTTTATATTAATAATATACATATATATTTCAATATACACTCACATACTAGTGTACATAAGAATCTATGCTTTGCTTGTATTTGTGCAGCTGTGTCTGTCTGTGGAGGTGATGCATTGAGAGAGATTACAGATTCATAGTACGTGTTCACATACTCTGAGTGATAACTTCCTTTATCGCTCAAGTGTTAAGATAAAGTCACAGATTGTGTTGCATGTGCAATGGAACCCAATGTAAACACTTTATAGGCACCAGACACGTTTCTGTAAAGGTTGGCCCTGCAGCTCATCTCGGGGGACGGATCCTGTGACCTCACATGATCAGTAGATCAGACAGCCGGACCCTCCGGTCCTCTGGACTAATAACACAACACCGACTCCTGCCACCGATAAATCACACCTCTCAGCCACGTTTACAAATATCAGCTGACTGATTCAAACATTTCCTCTATTGAGAGGAAGTAATGTCAGGAAGCCTGAGACCGTGTTGCAATTATAACTAATTCCAATACATGAAGATCACACAGCAGATGTTTTTAGTGTCTAACAATGAAGCACAACATTGTAATGGGTCAATATTGCATAACTTTGTAAATTTAATCTTATTTTCTGTTTTAAGGTTTACTTTGTAACATCTGTCTCTTGGAGCATTTACAGCTATGTTTGTGTTAATGTGTCCCTAATAAACCAATAAATAAATAAATAAATAGATAACAGAAGCTAGCATTAGAGCTAGCTATGATGCTAACAAACTGCTCTTATTCCGGATTACTCTCTATGTTTGTGATTAAAGGTGTTAGTCTTTAGCCTTATATGGACACAACATGACAACAAGCTACAACCGAAGCTAACGTTTACTGTTTACCGTTAAAAGGCCACACGGAGCTAACGGAAAGCTAGTTAGCACTTTACTGATCAACTGTTAAACCAGCTCCAGTTTGTAATGACAGTTCGTTATACATGTTTAAGATAAACAACTACGTTTAGCTGGGTTTAAACGTTAGCTAGCAGACATTACCGGAGATAAGTTAGTTAGCTGTGTCAAAAAGTATTTCTACGTAAGGGCCTTACGTAGAAATATGCCTACGGAAGTTAGCGCTACCTGCTACATGCTAATGAAGTTAGCGCTACATGCTAAGTTTACAAACCTTGTTTATTGGCCCGCGTGGTTTGAATAAAAGCAATAAATAACATCCTCAATAATCCGAAACATGGTGGTCTTCTTCTTGTTGAACTCGGGGCTCGTTCTTCACTCGCCATGCCGCAGTTTGTTCTTCTGTTACGGTGACAACAAACGAGCGGGTGAAGCTCTTCTTCTTCTTCTGACTCTGTCAATCATAGCCGAGAAGGACCAGCTAACTAACCACTGAGCAGGACGTCAGCCTCTGTGTGTGTGTGTGTGTGTGTGTGTGTGTGTCTCTCTCTCTCTCTCTCTCTCTCTCTCTCTCTCTCTCTCTCGGCTTCTTCTTTTTGGTTCGTGGTGGTGTGTGGTCGATGGTTTTAGGGGGCGTACCGCCATCTACCATACCGGACGATGCAGTGTAGAGATAAACACATCAGTCCCTTTATTTTTACTTTATTTGGTCAAATAAAGTAATCATGACATGATATATGTTGTCTTTACATTTTATATTGTTTTCAAAAACAACATAAATATTATAGTTAGGGCTGGTTCAGGTTTATAGTTAGGGCTGGTTCAGGTTTATAGTTAGGGCTGG
>NW_022284769.1:0-4025 GCF_004355925.1 Anarrhichthys ocellatus
TAATCATATATATAATTATAATCATATATGTATATATATAATCATATATATATATATATATGACAGACATTAAATATCACCTGACCAGATTAATCCAAACTTAATTAAAGCCATCAGAGACAATGGCCGACCAATGAGCTGTGCAATCCTTCGCAGAGTGAATTAAAGAGGGGGGTCATCCTCTCATTAAAATATAGAATCAACAGATTGTGATTAAGGCCTAAAAACTGTTTTTGACATTCAGAGACGTCAACAGAAGGAAAACAAACATACAGCTGTTTAGATGATGTTCTATATTTAAAAATGTTTATGTTCTACACACTGTTTGGACTCATCAGTGTTTAGAGAGGACGAGACTCTGAGATAAATACAAGTTATCTATCAACACCCTCTAAGCACACGCACACACTGATCTTCAGACTCTGAAGGTCAGTGTGTGTGTGTCGGCCTGCAGCAGGAAACAGATGTTTGATCCTTCAGGCTTCAGGTGCTGCTGACACACACACACACACACACACACACACACACACACGATGGGTAAACAGCAGCCACAGCTGGGATGTTAATGCCAGCAGCAGGATTACCCTCAGAGAGGATTTCTCTGCAAAGCGTTTCCTCTTAATTAGATTCTCAATGTGAAGCTGAACGGCCTCTTAGAAGCGAGAGGATCTGTCAGCTGCTCATAAGTGAATCAAACGCATAATTAGTGATACAATTACATTAGAAGAGGTCCTTTGTGTGTGTGTGTGTGGGGGGGGGGGGGTCTGTAGCAACATTAGGGGAGGGATGGCTGCCAACAGGTGAACAGGTGAGCTGTGAGGGAACAGGTGACGGAACAGGTGAGGGAACAGGTGAGCTGTGAGGGAACAGGTGAGGGAACAGGTGAACAGGTGTATATTTACTGTTCAGACTCATTTACTGTGTTTTAATGTTGTGTACACAGTCTGATGTATTAGTACTCTGTACAGGAAACCTGTCTCCAGGTGTTACAGTATAAAGGTGTAGAATATGTCCACACATCCTGACGCCTCTTTAGAGCCTCACTCTCAATCACACACACACTAATGTGGATTAATCCGCCGCTGAAAGTAGTCCTCTCGACAAGGTGCGTATTTGCTGTTGTTGAGGTTGAGCATCGTGTGCAGGTAACATCCAGCAGACAGCAGGTCATTTCTGAATGTCAGGTAGTGTGGAGCACACATTAACCCCCGACGCTCCTGTTTACTACCCCCCCTGGTCAATTCATCATTAGTCCTCCTGGAGCACCCGCCCCGCCGCTCACACCTCTCCTCGTCTTAGCGCTCCGAACCATTCATCACCGGGCGGCGGCTGACAGTGACAGATGGGTCGGCCCGGAGACTCTACAGGGGCCGCGGGCGGTGGACTGACAGCTGGAGCAACATGTCAAGTGGTGGAGAGACTGCGGCCATTAATAACCTCCGTCACATGACCGGGGGGGTAGAGGGGGGGGGTCCACGCCACGGCATCAGGGAGGTGTCACACGAGCGACGCCGACAGTCATGGACGCCTGATCTTTAATCAAGTGTGTGGGGGATGATGGGTAATGAATATATCGCTCATAGATTGGAAGTTGTGTGTGTGTGTGTGTGTGTGTGAGGGGAGGGGGGTGACCCATCTGTTGCTCGGGGCGACCCTGGGGAGTGGCCCCCCCTCTTAAAGATGACCCCACCGCCACCGCTCGACCACACTTCTGAGCACGTGTATATGATTCATTCAGTCGGAAAGATCGTAATCATGTGATCAGATCTCCGCTGGACCCTGAAGTCATGTGATCAGATCTCCTCAGGACCCTGAAGTCATGTGATCAGATCTCCGCTGGACCCTGAAGTCATGTGATCAGATCTCCTCAGGACCCTGAAGTCATGTGATCAGATCTCCGCTGGACCCTGAAGTCATGTGATCAGATCTCCACAGGGTCCTGAAGTCATGTGATCGGGTCTCCGCTGGAACTTGAAGTCATGTGATCAGATCTCCACAGGGTCCTGAAGTCATGTGATCAGATCTCAGGTGTCACTTTTAAGGGTTTTAAGCTGCTAAATGTTGTACTTTTTACTGTACTACATCTCAGAGGTACATATTGTACTTTTTGATGAAGTGCTCTTTTATGAGTTCTTTAGCTAAATAAACCTGTTAACACTCTGACGGCCCGCCCACGGGCTTTTGGAGTGTTAAGTGTACATCTGTGTCATGTACACAACTGCTATGTATCGGTAGGCACTGATGCTACATCTCTTTGGAAAGCTAAGATTCTTGTGATTAGATTTATGGAAACCACTTCAAGATACAATCACAACAGCAGGTTCACTCAACGCCTCCGTCAGACCACCAACCCACAAACAAACAGTTACTAAATCGAGGCAACTCACCAATGAAGCCTCATAATAATCCACCATCGATAATATTCAGACAAAAGCGCTCTTGTTACATTAGCAAAGGTCCAGACGATCCAATCCAGTCTAGTCCATCTAGTCCAAAACACATTATTACCATAAATACCCACGGACTGCTGTTGCATCATTTCAAGTTAGCCGGCAGATATGCCTAATTATTGATATACTGTATTTTCCAACGTAACTCCAGTTCGCATGTAAACATTAACGCTCTCTGGGTCTCAAAGTGGCGGCTGCACTCTGACCTTTTGATTGACACCTCCCTTGACCCAACAGGAGCTTCCATGTCCTGTCCACAGCGTACAACAGCCAACGTCCGCGTTGAAGGACAGTGCCCGCCCCTCTTCTTTCATGTAAAGCTCGAGCCAATTGCAACCGATCGTTGCAATTGATGACTGACGCTTCGTATAGCCAATGAAATTTAAAAAATAACGATATACAGATTCAGGGGTTAGATTTAGAGGCACAACACGGAAGTCACTGCGTCACCGCGAGTCTGCTGGCTGCGTACGTGCGTAAGATGCAAAGTGTGGTTTTTGAGAGTTTTGGAGACTTTAGGAAAGTGAATAATGGTGAAATAACTGATAGATAACTGTATTTAGACATGAATAAGCTTTAGTTTGAATTATGAATACACATTTTTACACAGCCTAGGTACAGTATGTGACCATTTTTGGAAAGCGCCTCGACATACCCTTAGAAAACATGTAGAATATTCATTTCCTGTGGTATTGTTATCAGATCTGAACCTGGACTAGGTAAGGCTTCATGCTGCGGTCCCTTTGTGTTTACAGCTATAGTCATCTGCAGGCAAACAAATATTCAGGCAGAAATAAAAACCTTCTACGTCAGTGTGTTTAAACTTCTATTACTCAATGCAGTAGCACTGACAGTGATTCAGAGTGTTACCTTTCAAAAGAGACCTAAAGCATGCATGTACTCCACATGGTTCAAGATCAGCTGTCTGTTGGGTGGCCTTGGATCGGCCTTTTAGGCTCATTTTACTGGAGTGGTAACTGGTTAAAAACCTCTTCTTCTCACAGGACAGAGACATTTATATACTTTTACTTCTGGAAGGTTTAGAAATCAGTACTGTTATTAGTAGTGGAGTATCTTCACAGTGTGTACTAGTACTTCTACTACAGTAAAGGAGCTGAATACTTCTTTAACACAGCCTCAAAGTCCCCAGACGATCAGCGATGAAGCAAACATAAGTGAGCTGATCTCTTGAGGTCAATAAACGTGTTGATTACAATCTAAAGAATCAACTGTAGCCGAGCGGCTCGCATCTCTTCAGCGTGAGAGAAGCATTAATTGACTTTCACCTCTCTTTGTGCGCCCAGCTGATGAATGCAAAGCAGGAGGCGACCGTTTGTTTCCTTCTTTAAGAGCCGCGATGATCCTTTAATCCCATTCTACACGGCAATCAAAGGTCCATGAATCAGGCCCATGATGGGCAGACCTGGTCCGGACCTTCTGCATCTCATTATATGGGGGGGGTGCTCCACCGTAACAAAGCAGCTTTTAATGAGATTCCACAAAGCTCTGAATCAGGCCGTCCCATCATGCATCCTGGCTAATTCACTTAACAATAACTCATCCACAAAGACAGTC
>NW_022284770.1:0-4022 GCF_004355925.1 Anarrhichthys ocellatus
ACACACACACACACACACACACACACACACACACACACACACACACCATCGATCAATAAAAGCGGCCTCTGGGCTCACACACCTTTAGAGTAGCATGTGTGTGTTGGTTCAACACAGTTCAGTCCTTGTCAAAACGAATCAATAAGATGATTATCAATACAGATTCTAATCACAGATGATTAATAAAGACAAATCATGAAGACCTTTATTGTGAAACCGCTGCAGGATGTGCTGACAGTTTCACATTTATGTTGAAATGTGACATTTTAGATCATTAAATAATACAGTTTTATTCTGATCTTCTTCTTGTGGAACAGAAGAGCAAAATGTGTCTGCAAGGATCTGAAGACCTGATGGAGGATCAATCATCATCATCTTCATCCTCTCTCCTCTTCCTCCTCCTCCTCTGACCTCTACATCCTGCAGCCTCAGCTCTCCAACACTGACTGAGTGTTAATTAAAACACAGCTCATGATAATCCCCCCCGTTCGGGATGAAGATCAATACCTTGTGACGGGGGGGGGCAGTCTGATGCTATAAATGCTAATGACGAGTCAGAGCAAAGGATCGTGGGAAACGGCCCCCCAGGTATTGATCAGTGAAGGTGAGGGAGTAGAATCTCTGATGAGTCGACAGCTGCTGCTGCCCGGGGTCCTCTGAGCAGGGCAGCGACCCGGTTGGTCCACAGTTTGATTGACAGCTTTCAAACCGGAATCAAATGCTACGAGCTAAATGCTAACAATGTTCACATGAAATCTCGAGCTCTTTCTGCAGATGAATATAATATAATAACTACAAAATTCCGCAAGAAATGTTGACAGTGTGGCTTCTACTGCCCGAAGACGTCGCAATATATAGCTACACACGCTGATGTTACCGGTAGTATCGTTGAGGTTCAATTGAGATATTGCTTCTCTCTTTTCTGCATCTTAGATTCATACTCTTGGACTGAATCTTGTGTTCGTGATGGACAGTCCACAAATGTCTCCCGTCATTTCTGTACTGGACATGTACATCTTTGTTTGAGATATATACCTCTGAAAATTACATTCTGTATTTGTGATGGAAAGACTTGAACTTAACATTTGTTAACATGAACCTCATTCTGAGCTTAATGTAAAGATACAGTTACTCCAAGGAGCTTTTATTTTGAAAGGGTGGGACTGGGTGGGTGAGAGAGGGGGGAGGAGACAGAATCATAATGTTTGACACACACACTGAGAGACAGACAGACGCACTGAGAGACAGACAGATGCACTGAGAGAGACAGACACACTGAAAGACAGACAGACACACTGAGAGACAGACAGACACACTGAGAGACAGACAGACAGACAGACAGACAGACAGACAGACAGAGAGAGAGAGAGAGAGAGAGAGCCTGCGTGCGTGTGTGTAACTGGTGTGGGCACCTGGTGTTAGAGGCAGACTGATTAAGAAACGTTGCAGTAATCAGTGATTTTGAACAAAACCCCTAACTCCTTTTAACAAAAAGCAGGAGTCTGAGTGCCAAAATATGGATACCGTGAGAAAGATAAGACTCTGCCGAACGCGCTGATGTGTTTTTTATGTTTGTGGTGTTAATAATGTGAGCTCCAGAGCAATAGACAAAACTGGTACCGTCTGCTTTCTTTGAGAAATGAGTGGTCAGATTTAACATGGAGTCTAATGGAGCAGTTGGTTGGAGTTCATGTCGCTCTGCGGCTCTTTGAGCCAAATGTGTAAGTCCGTTGGATTCCATAGACACTTTACTGCGACCAGCACAACATTTTCAAGCTTTTTGGCCAAAATGGTGTATAAAGAGTAAACATTGTGGGAGCTGGAGCAATTTGTTTGGAAAAATCACAGAAGATTTTCCTGCTCCGCTCCACTCTGACAGTTATGTTCTCACTCTAGCTCTTAACGAGCCGTGCAATACACACCCATTATAAAATCTGAAACAGACCCAAAATGTTCCTGAAACTTAATTTGTGACTTCATGAAAACTGTGCTAGCTATCAAAATGTCCCTTTGGCTCAATAAAGTGCAGCGTTTTGTCTATGTTTGAATCATGTTTCTACGTTAAAGTACGGCCAGTCAATATGGACCCTCTTCAACTCCTCGAGGACGCGGGCGTCCTCGATCCCCTCCCCTTCCGTTCTTACGGCTTGCTTACGCAAACTACGTCACAAAACATAGCTGTGTTTGGTATCCCAGCATGCACAAAATCCTCATCTTTGCAAATAAAATATCGATTTTCTTTTATTTATTTTTCACAAGAGGAGCCCAAACACACACTGATCATAGTCGCCATAACCGCTGCAAGTCGGGTCTTGCAGCATTTCGACGGCAAAAGATACATTACAGGCCCGACTTTACCAGTGAATGTACTAGCGGATGTTACCATGGAGCTAGCGGCTTCAGAAAACACAAGTACTTATAGTACAAACCTAATCTTTCTCTGACATAAGCTGTCAACCAACAGGGTCATAATTTTCACTTTTCATGTGCGGGTTTTTTCTGATGCTTCATTATGGTGTGTCTGTGTCTATAAATGACTCTGGCGATCATAATGACGCCGGTTTTCAATACTGCACTATGTTGGCATCTGGCTCAGCGGTGTGTGTTCACTGACAGTAATGTGTTGAAGCCAGGAGACAGAGCCATCGTCACCGTGCCCTGAAAACGTGGATTTGCTCCGTTTTTGTTTGACTGCATTTCATTAGTAACAGCAAGCGATACGTTTAGGCTTGTCAAGCCTTCGTCTAGAGGAGACTTCAGGCTTTCTAATGATGTATTGCATGTGCACATTGAGCTTTCCTGGGGGCGTATACAGTCTCGCGTAACTGAGCTACCCACATACTCAGTCTTGGCTATTACGCACAGCAAGTCTGCTACTTACACACCACGTCTTCAACCATATATACACTCAGTTTTTGCAATTTGCAACGGCTAAAAATAAAAGGAAAATAATATAATGTCGAAATGTAAAGAGAAAAACACCTTTAGTGTGTCAGAATATCATTTGGTTACCATGTGTCCATTTGGGTCTCCAAATATCCTGTTAGAGCTCCGCATGGATCTCTTCATGGAAGAAACACTGTAGAATGGTCATGCTTTGTCCAATCTTCTTCAAATTTGAGGTAGGTGTTCACTGATAGTGTAGTTACAGATACAGATACAGCCACAGGCAGTTATTTATACTGAAAGATACTTTTTTATTTAAAATTTTTAAAAATCTCATTTTCACAAGGAACTTTAGGGGGTTTTCTTTCTGGCAAGACGTCATCGATGCATATAGTCTGAGTGGTTCAGAAGCTACAGCCATTTTAATTTGGGTATGGTCATTTTAGGCGTTTTTGCTCCAAAATAGGGGGGAGTGGAAGAGGGTAAGTGTTTTTTAGCTCTCTTTATGCCGAAACTCCATTCAAGTGAATGGGGCGATTTTGCTCCGTTTATCGCAATTTTCGGGAAACCGGCTGGGCGAATCTCTCTGGAAAAGATATAGCACACGATTCCCGATCAGGCCACACGATTTAATGTAGTTTTTGCGCAGGTGTTGGCAACGCTGTGTGAGGAGAAGTGCAGCAAACTTTTGTAATTTCGCCCGGAAGAATATTATTATTATGATGATTAAGCCCGATGGATTATATACAGTGTATACCACTGAATTATATAATATCACATAATATAATATTTTTATTCGTGCTGGGCAACGATTAAAATATTTAATCGCGATTAATCGCATTGTTATGGCAAAGTTCAATAATGAATTCAAAAGTAGTGTATTGCGCACTTTTATTTTAAAGTACTGCTATATGAACAAAAGGGCAATAACAATTGGTTCACGAGATGCAGGCAGCATGTTTTATACTTAATGTGAATATAATTCATACTTTGTTGGCATCTTATTCTGAAAACCGGATGTTCGTCTGAAGAAACCGGATGTTGTCTCACGTTAATCTATCCGCTAACTTTCAAAGTCCTTCGCTCGCTCCGATCTGTGCCGTTTAAATGCGTTTACCGTGAATGTCAGCATATAG
>NW_022284771.1:0-4022 GCF_004355925.1 Anarrhichthys ocellatus
ACACACACACACACACACACACACACACACACACACACACACACACCATCGATCAATAAAAGCGGCCTCTGGGCTCACACACCTTTAGAGTAGCATGTGTGTGTTGGTTCAACACAGTTCAGTCCTTGTCAAAACGAATCAATAAGATGATTATCAATACAGATTCTAATCACAGATGATTAATAAAGACAAATCATGAAGACCTTTATTGTGAAACCGCTGCAGGATGTGCTGACAGTTTCACATTTATGTTGAAATGTGACATTTTAGATCATTAAATAATACAGTTTTATTCTGATCTTCTTCTTGTGGAACAGAAGAGCAAAATGTGTCTGCAAGGATCTGAAGACCTGATGGAGGATCAATCATCATCATCTTCATCCTCTCTCCTCTTCCTCCTCCTCCTCTGACCTCTACATCCTGCAGCCTCAGCTCTCCAACACTGACTGAGTGTTAATTAAAACACAGCTCATGATAATCCCCCCCGTTCGGGATGAAGATCAATACCTTGTGACGGGGGGGGCAGTCTGATGCTATAAATGCTAATGACGAGTCAGAGCAAAGGATCGTGGGAAACGGCCCCCCAGGTATTGATCAGTGAAGGTGAGGGAGTAGAATCTCTGATGAGTCGACAGCTGCTGCTGCCCGGGGTCCTCTGAGCAGGGCAGCGACCCGGTTGGTCCACAGTTTGATTGACAGCTTTCAAACCGGAATCAAATGCTACGAGCTAAATGCTAACAATGTTCACATGAAATCTCGAGCTCTTTCTGCAGATGAATATAATATAATAACTACAAAATTCCGCAAGAAATGTTGACAGTGTGGCTTCTACTGCCCGAAGACGTCGCAATATATAGCTACACACGCTGATGTTACCGGTAGTATCGTTGAGGTTCAATTGAGATATTGCTTCTCTCTTTTCTGCATCTTAGATTCATACTCTTGGACTGAATCTTGTGTTCGTGATGGACAGTCCACAAATGTCTCCCGTCATTTCTGTACTGGACATGTACATCTTTGTTTGAGATATATACCTCTGAAAATTACATTCTGTATTTGTGATGGAAAGACTTGAACTTAACATTTGTTAACATGAACCTCATTCTGAGCTTAATGTAAAGATACAGTTACTCCAAGGAGCTTTTATTTTGAAAGGGTGGGACTGGGTGGGTGAGAGAGGGGGGAGGAGACAGAATCATAATGTTTGACACACACACTGAGAGACAGACAGACGCACTGAGAGACAGACAGATGCACTGAGAGAGACAGACACACTGAAAGACAGACAGACACACTGAGAGACAGACAGACACACTGAGAGACAGACAGACAGACAGACAGACAGACAGACAGACAGAGAGAGAGAGAGAGAGAGAGAGCCTGCGTGCGTGTGTGTAACTGGTGTGGGCACCTGGTGTTAGAGGCAGACTGATTAAGAAACGTTGCAGTAATCAGTGATTTTGAACAAAACCCCTAACTCCTTTTAACAAAAAGCAGGAGTCTGAGTGCCAAAATATGGATACCGTGAGAAAGATAAGACTCTGCCGAACGCGCTGATGTGTTTTTTATGTTTGTGGTGTTAATAATGTGAGCTCCAGAGCAATAGACAAAACTGGTACCGTCTGCTTTCTTTGAGAAATGAGTGGTCAGATTTAACATGGAGTCTAATGGAGCAGTTGGTTGGAGTTCATGTCGCTCTGCGGCTCTTTGAGCCAAATGTGTAAGTCCGTTGGATTCCATAGACACTTTACTGCGACCAGCACAACATTTTCAAGCTTTTTGGCCAAAATGGTGTATAAAGAGTAAACATTGTGGGAGCTGGAGCAATTTGTTTGGAAAAATCACAGAAGATTTTCCTGCTCCGCTCCACTCTGACAGTTATGTTCTCACTCTAGCTCTTAACGAGCCGTGCAATACACACCCATTATAAAATCTGAAACAGACCCAAAATGTTCCTGAAACTTAATTTGTGACTTCATGAAAACTGTGCTAGCTATCAAAATGTCCCTTTGGCTCAATAAAGTGCAGCGTTTTGTCTATGTTTGAATCATGTTTCTACGTTAAAGTACGGCCAGTCAATATGGACCCTCTTCAACTCCTCGAGGACGCGGGCGTCCTCGATCCCCTCCCCTTCCGTTCTTACGGCTTGCTTACGCAAACTACGTCACAAAACATAGCTGTGTTTGGTATCCCAGCATGCACAAAATCCTCATCTTTGCAAATAAAATATCGATTTTCTTTTATTTATTTTTCACAAGAGGAGCCCAAACACACACTGATCATAGTCGCCATAACCGCTGCAAGTCGGGTCTTGCAGCATTTCGACGGCAAAAGATACATTACAGGCCCGACTTTACCAGTGAATGTACTAGCGGATGTTACCATGGAGCTAGCGGCTTCAGAAAACACAAGTACTTATAGTACAAACCTAATCTTTCTCTGACATAAGCTGTCAACCAACAGGGTCATAATTTTCACTTTTCATGTGCGGGTTTTTTCTGATGCTTCATTATGGTGTGTCTGTGTCTATAAATGACTCTGGCGATCATAATGACGCCGGTTTTCAATACTGCACTATGTTGGCATCTGGCTCAGCGGTGTGTGTTCACTGACAGTAATGTGTTGAAGCCAGGAGACAGAGCCATCGTCACCGTGCCCTGAAAACGTGGATTTGCTCCGTTTTTGTTTGACTGCATTTCATTAGTAACAGCAAGCGATACGTTTAGGCTTGTCAAGCCTTCGTCTAGAGGAGACTTCAGGCTTTCTAATGATGTATTGCATGTGCACATTGAGCTTTCCTGGGGGCGTATACAGTCTCGCGTAACTGAGCTACCCACATACTCAGTCTTGGCTATTACGCACAGCAAGTCTGCTACTTACACACCACGTCTTCAACCATATATACACTCAGTTTTTGCAATTTGCAACGGCTAAAAATAAAAGGAAAATAATATAATGTCGAAATGTAAAGAGAAAAACACCTTTAGTGTGTCAGAATATCATTTGGTTACCATGTGTCCATTTGGGTCTCCAAATATCCTGTTAGAGCTCCGCATGGATCTCTTCATGGAAGAAACACTGTAGAATGGTCATGCTTTGTCCAATCTTCTTCAAATTTGAGGTAGGTGTTCACTGATAGTGTAGTTACAGATACAGATACAGCCACAGGCAGTTATTTATACTGAAAGATACTTTTTTATTTAAAATTTTTAAAAATCTCATTTTCACAAGGAACTTTAGGGGGTTTTCTTTCTGGCAAGACGTCATCGATGCATATAGTCTGAGTGGTTCAGAAGCTACAGCCATTTTAATTTGGGTATGGTCATTTTAGGCGTTTTTGCTCCAAAATAGGGGGGAGTGGAAGAGGGTAAGTGTTTTTTAGCTCTCTTTATGCCGAAACTCCATTCAAGTGAATGGGGCGATTTTGCTCCGTTTATCGCAATTTTCGGGAAACCGGCTGGGCGAATCTCTCTGGAAAAGATATAGCACACGATTCCCGATCAGGCCACACGATTTAATGTAGTTTTTGCGCAGGTGTTGGCAACGCTGTGTGAGGAGAAGTGCAGCAAACTTTTGTAATTTCGCCCGGAAGAATATTATTATTATGATGATTAAGCCCGATGGATTATATACAGTGTATACCACTGAATTATATAATATCACATAATATAATATTTTTATTCGTGCTGGGCAACGATTAAAATATTTAATCGCGATTAATCGCATTGTTATGGCAAAGTTCAATAATGAATTCAAAAGTAGTGTATTGCGCACTTTTATTTTAAAGTACTGCTATATGAACAAAAGGGCAATAACATTTGGTTCACGAGATGCAGGTAGCATGTTTTATACTTAATGTGAATATAATTCATACTTTGTTTGCATCTTATTCTGAAAACCGGATGTTCGGCTGAAGAAACCGGATGTTGTCTCACGTTAATCTTTCCGCTAACTTTGAAAGTCCTTCGCTCGCTCCCGATCTGTGCCGTTTAAATGCGTTTACCGTGAATGTCAGCATATAG
>NW_022284772.1:0-167 GCF_004355925.1 Anarrhichthys ocellatus
TATATATGTATATATATAATGTGTATGTGTATATATGTATATATATATACGTGTGTATGTGTATATATATACATGTGTATGTGTATATATATATATGTGTATGTGTATATATATATATGTGTGTATGTGTATATATATATATATATGTGTGTATGTGTATATATATA
>NW_022284772.1:177-4021 GCF_004355925.1 Anarrhichthys ocellatus
ATGTGTGTATGTGTATATATATATATGTGTGTATGTGTATATATATACATGTGTATGTGTGTATATATATATATGTGTGTATGTGTATATATATACATGTGTATGTGTATATATATGTATGTATATGTATATATATGTGTGTATATGTATATATATATATATATATTAAACGCTCTGTGTCTCCTTTCCTCGTCTCCAGATGAGAGAGCTCTTCCTGCCGGCAGCAGAGAGGAGAGGACCGTCTGTGGAGGAAAGCTAACCCACGAATGGCCTGCCAGTCTGTCTCTGCAGTCATGGACGAGCAGGCCCTGCTGGGGCTCAACCCCAACGCCGACGCCCGCTACAGGCAGAGGGTAGGACGGGGCAGGGGGGGAGAGCTCTCAACATGAGAACCACAAGCTGAGGACCAGTAGGAGCCCACTAGAGGGCTCATCCTGCAGGGATGGTTCAGCTGTCATCTGTGAAGTCTTATGGAATTCATTTAAAAAAATCTGTTTTGGTGATCAAAAAAAAAAGAAGCTTTTCATTCCCTCTGGAGGGTTTTTGGGCTTCAGAGGGTTAAAAATGTCAAAATGATCAAAACTCTGGTTCCTGTCTGGAAACAATGAGTCATCACTTGTGTTCACGCTTTGTGTTTTAAATGTGACAAACTACCGGTTTAACGTGACGCGCTCCTAAAATGTGTTGAATAAATAAAGGGAGAAGAAATAGTTAAGTTTGAGGTGTTGCTGTTGATAACATTAAAGAATCTGTACAGTTATTCTGTCAGTGATAAAGGTGTGAATACAGGTGATGAGCTGTGGATAATCAGGTGGATCATCTGTGCACACCTGTGTGGAGGAACCACTGATTTGTCGGGTCTTTAATGATTTAATCAGATGAATAATTAAAATGAATTGTTTACACCTGTGTGGTGTTAAATGTCCTCACTAGTACCATGTTTGATATTTATCTTGTATTTATGATTTTACACGTATAGAACGTTACAATAAGTCTGTTATTACTGTGTTACTACAACCTGTTGCTTTGGTTCACATGGAAATGTGTGTTGTTACACTTTGTGACATGAATGTATCTTCAATGTAACAATAAACCAAACATCATATCAGGTTACGTAGATGTTCTCATAACTGTTATAAACCAGGTCAGCTGCAGCTCCTCTTCTTCTTCTTTCGTTTATTTTGTTACGGTAGAGATCTTCTGGAGTTTTCAGAGCCTCCAGCGTTGGTGTGAAGAAGCTTATGATAATAAATATGATAATAATATTAATGTGTTGTCTGTTCAGGCCATGGCTTACTTCGAGCAGCTGAAGGAGTCTCAGGGCGCCTGGGAGGTTTGTGCCGAAGCTCTCGCTAACGGGGTTTACAAGTGAGTGTCAACAGCACAGCGTGTAAATAAAGATTTCATGTTCAAACGCGTTCAAACAGCTCTTCTTCTGTGGTTTATTACAGCGACGACCATGTGAAGTTCTTCTGCTTCCAAGTCCTGGAGCATCAGATAAAGTTCAGGTGAGGAGGAAGGGAGGAGGAAGGAGGAAGTAGGAAGTAGGAAGGAGAAACACGTATTTGTTTGTGTCTCAACTTGTTTGTTTGTGTTTCAGACACGCTGGTCTGAGTTCAGTTCAGCAGCAGCTGATCAGAGAGACTCTGATGAAGTGGCTCCAGTGTCAGGTGATTCATACCACACATCGCTGTTAAACATCCCATAATATCTGTTCAAGTCTCATCACATGACGCTGTGTAAACATCAAAACTAATAAAACATATTTAATATAAAACGTGTAAAGTTTAAAACAAAACGTTAAAATGAGATTTACTGGCCTCCAACAATATGCACGAGCAGGAGTTATAAATATACAAAATACATGATGTAAATACCACATAAATATACTCCCAGGTATATTTATATTCTGTATAAGCACTACTTTTACTTTGAAGTACTTTATGACGTGATATGCCTTTAAGAATCTTCTGTGTGAGCTGAGAATACAGTGAAGAAGAGGAGGAGAGAGGAAGATAAGATGAACATCATGGCTCCAGTCTATCTGTTTAATGTTTTCAGAAAAAGTTAAAAATGGTTATAAATATTTATATATATTTTAAAGGAACTTATAAGTGTTTTTCCGTCCCTTCCCGTCGTTTACAGCTGATGAACGCTCAGCCTGAGAAGCCCTTCATCAGGAACAAGGCGGCCCAGGTGTTCGCCCTCACCTTCGTCATGGAGTACCTGACTCTGTGGCCCAAGTTCTTCTTCGACATCCTGTCCCTGGTGGGTCTGAACCCTCACGGCGTGGACATCTACCTGAGGACGCTCATGGCCATCGACGCCGAGGTGGTGGACCGAGACATCCTCCACTTACCCGACGTGAGACTCTCTCTGATAACCTTTGTCCCTCTGAGCTGAGAGACTCTTTGGTTCACGGTGTCCTCTCTCTCTTCAGGAGACTCGTAGGAACACTTTGATCAAAGACGGCATGAGGGAGCAGTGCATCCCCAACCTGGTAGAGTCCTGGTTCCAGATCCTGCAGACCTACCAGCAGTCCCACCCGGAGCTCACCTGTCAGTGTCTGGAGGTGGTGGGAGCCTTCGTGTCCTGGATCGACCTGAACCTCATCGCCAACGACCGGTCAGTCACCTCAGACAGAGACGGAAGGAGACGGAGCGTGGAAACGTGGAGCCGGTTTCCTCGACTGAGGTTTTCTTTGTGCGTCTTCAGCTTCGTGAACCTGCTGCTGAGTCAGATGTCGGTGGAGGAGCTCAGAGAGGAGGCCTGCGACTGCCTGTTTGAAATCGTCAACAAAGGGATGGACCCCGTGGACAAAACCAAGCTGGTGGAGTCTCTGTGTCGAGTCCTGCAGTCGGCCGGCTTCTTCAACGTGGAGCAGGTTCGACCGCTTTGTAGAAATGCAGCACAGGAAGTCAAACGCTGGTTGTTTTTTGGCAGAGTTTCAGTCGCATGCTTTCCCTTCCCCCCTCGCACCTCCTTTTATTGTTCACTTCCTGTCTGGCAGGAGGAGGACGTGGACTTCCTGGCCAAGTTCTCCCGGCTGGTGAACGGGATGGGTCAGAGTCTGGTGCTCAGCTGGACCAAACTGGCCAAGACCGGCAACGTGAAGGAGACGGCGGAGACGCTGCAGGCCGTGGAGACCAAAGTACCGCTGCTGCTGCAGCTGCTGGTCCACGAGGACGACGACATCTCGGCCAACATCGTGGGCTTCTGCTACGAGTACCTGCACGTCCTCAAGCAGGTGAGGAGGCTCCACCTGGACCACCACGGCCCCGGAGGCCATCCGGGTCCTGTGTTATTACCTGGACCACCATGGTCCAGGATGCTCCACCTGGACCACCATGGTCCAGGTGGCCTCATAGAACTATAGATGCTCCCAAATTTTGGGAAATTTTACAGCTTTATTTGCTTGAAAGTTGAGATTGAAACTTAATCATTAAAATCATTTCACACATAATTATGAAGATTAAAGATAAATATCTTGAGGTTTCAGAGTATTATTCATGAATATTTTGGGATACTTGAACATGTTTTTTTTGTTTTTTTTTAGCTTCCCCAACTGACAGACCAGCAGAAGACCTACATCGAGGTGAGTGTTTGATTATAAACAATAATCGTCTCTTTGATGTGTATAATAATTAATACGCTGCCTTTCATCCTGCAGGCGATCATGCTGGCTGTCATGAAGAAACTGACGTATGACGACGAGTACAACTTTGAAAACGAGGTGAGTTTGTAGTTTTAATGCTTGTTTGTCCTCAGGGTGAAGATGAGGCCATGTTTGTAGTCTCTGACTGTAGTCTTGTTTGTTCTCAGGGTGAAGATGAGGCCATGTTTG
>NW_022284773.1:0-4021 GCF_004355925.1 Anarrhichthys ocellatus
GGAGGGGGAGGGAGGGAGGGAGAGAGAGAGGGAGGGAGAGGGAGGGGGGAAGAGGGATGGAGGGAGAGAGAGAGGGAGGGAGGGAGAGAGAGAGCGAGGGGGGGGAAGAGGAAGGGAGAGAGAGACAGAGAAAGAAAGAGGGAGGGAGAGAGAGATAGAGAAAGAAAGAGGGAGGGAGAGAGAGAGGGAGGGGGGAGGGAGAGAGGGAGAAAGAAAAAGGGACGGAGGGAGAGAGAGAGAAAGGGAAAGAGGGGAGAGAGGGAGGGAGGCTTCATTCTGGAAGAAGAATGGAAAATCCCCGTCACCTCATATCCCGGAAGTGACTTTTACTTTCAGTGAACTCTTCAACAGAGCAGAGGTGAAGCAATAAGGCCTCAATACCAGAAATACTTTGTCTGTACTTTTAGTTTTAACAATATGTATATTATATTCTGATGTATTATATATAATATATCCTAAACTTCTTAAAACTCTTTAAAACTTGGAAGAAGTACAAAGATCTGTCAGTAAAAGTGTCAGTACTGCAGTATAAAATTCTACATTACAAGTAAAAGTCCTGTATTAGTATCAGAATATACTTAAAGTACCAACAAGTACTCATTCAGCAGAACAACATATTATATTTATTTATGTATTAATGATAAACATTGAGCTCATTTTATTTACTTTATATTCTGCCGGTAGTTTAATCTATAGTATTACATCATTTATTAGTTTATTATATTTATTTTAATAATATGAATCTGTGAAGTAACTAAAGTTATCAAATAGTAAACAGTACATTTTACTAGTGTTTACTAAGTATAAAAGTATCATAAAATGGATAAAGTCCATTCTTGCATAGCTACTTCTACCGTTGATACTTTTAAGTACTTTCTTCTCATAATGCTTGTGTACTTTTGAAGTAGAATGTAGAATGCAGTATTTCTACAGTGTGGTATTACAGTACTACGTGTACTCCACACGATGCTGGTACTTTTGTACTAACAAAGTTATGTTGTGATCTTCACCTTAAAAACACGTTAACTATTAATGAACTAATCAATAACGCATGTAATCTTATTGTGCAGTTCCTGTCTGTAACCAGCAGAGGTCGCTCTCACTCTCTGTCTATCTGCACAAGAAGCTTCTTTATTTCATTCTTTAGAATCCAGTTCTTCATCACGGGGAAGAAGCTGATGAAGGCTCAGGAAGCTCCTTAAGGGTTAGACACTAATGAAGGAGACAAGGCTTCACTCTCTAGGAAGCTTTTTAATACACTGAATGTTTCACAGCTCCGAACATGAACTATTATAAGTGATTCAAATCATGAATTGAGGTTTATTCTCTGTGTTTCCTGTGAAAAGCAGCTCTTCTATAACCTTAATATAAATATATCTACTTCTGACCTGCAAACATTTCTCCTGTTTCATCTGAAAACCTTTTTGTGTAACAGGAAGTTAACAAAAACTCACAATAAAAACATAAAATATGATATTAAATGAGATTCTGTTAAACTGACACTTTATTTAGATTTATTTCATCCTCAGAAAATCTGAATTTTAAGAAGAAGAAACTCAAAAACCAGAAAAAAATAATAATAAAATACACTGAAAACAAATTGTTTCTACAAATAAATCTGCAAAAAAATAATAATTTTATTAAACTAAAGTATTTTATTCATGAGCAGAAAGTCACAAAATTCCTTATAATAAAATGAATAATATAAATATGAAATACAGATAAAAGACGAGTAAACACAACACACATAAATATATAAACTACCAAAGAGAGAAGCTGCAGATGATTCACTTCTGCAGTCCAACAGGAAGTCGTCATCACTGGTTCCCTCCACTAACATCAGATTCCTCCATTAGATTCTGGAAATTAACAAACGTTTATGATTGTTACAGGTTTTGAGACAATAAAGGACTTATTTTAAGGAATATTAAATGTTTATTTTATACTTGTTAGATTTATCTTGTGACCCTTTGAGGTCCTGACCCCGAGGTTATGTATCCTAAATATTATCTGTTTTTTATTAGTATTTTAGTTGGAATAAATAAATAAATAATGAGCTATATGAATATTTCCTTGTTTTGTTGCTGACATACAGCGGTGAAAAGAAGTACTTGTACTTAATTTTAAAAAATCGCCCCCCCCCAAAAAAATAAAATCATTTTATTTTTTAAACTTTTTTTCCGCCAGCAAAATTAAAATAATTAGAATATTTTTTTTTTTTGTGACATTTTTAATTTTTTTTGCAGGTGGAAATGGGCTTCCATAGTTTCCCCACACTGCTCGTAATAATTATAACGTATCACGTATATGTTTTATCCCACTTGTCTGCTCATAAATTAGTGAGGTGACAGTAGCCTAAAGACGACATTAGCATGCTAATGTAATATGCTAATTATGGTTTAGCACGGTAGCTAAATTAGCATATTGTTTAATACAGAGGCTAACGAGAGATTCGTTAGCTAATAGCTCATTTTTCCTGGCTTGAATAGAAGCGGCCGACGTCGCCATTTTGTTATCTTGCTATAAACATAATTTGTCAAAAACTGAAAATATTTTATAAAAAAAATTCAGTAAAATAAATCTTTACCAATTTTCTGAATCAGCTTTATTGGCCATATATTCGTACGTATTTGGGATATTATTTACAATATAAATATAAATATATATCAAAGAATATATGAACACAAAGAACAATGACAAATGGACAATGGCTTTTATTATTTTATAAACATGCTTACGTACATTTACAGCAGTAATTCTTTAAGATTTTATTAATGAACCCTTATCCTCCTCCCTTCTCCTCCTCTCCTTCCCTCCCTCCCTCCCTCCCTCATCTCCAGCCTCTCCTCTTCGTGGAGCTTCTGCCGCTGCAGAGCGGCTGTTCCTCCTCTAGTCAGGCCGCTATCGGACCACCTTAGGGCGGGTAAAGGAGCGTCGCAGGGTGGCCGGTGTTTTTTGGAACCGGATCTCTCTGGAGCCCCGGAAACTGTCTCGCCCTCTTCATGCTGCAGACCCGCAAATAGATGCACGGAAACATACAACGTCTGCTTTCATTGATGCGCAATTACAGCAGCGAGAGAAGCTGCAGGAGCCGTTTCATTCCAGCTTGAGCTGCTGAAGAGGAGGAAGAGGAGGAAGAGGAGCGTTCCTCACCATGTTTCTCTTCTTGTGTCTAACATGGACACAGCTGCTGGTCTCAGGTAAACCGCTGTTCGTCTGTTTCATGCCTCTGAACCACAAACACGAGCTCACATCTGTGGATTAGCCTCACGTGAGCTAATCGATGGCCCTGTCTGTCACACAGCGTGTTAACATCAACTAGATGCTGCTGACAGCATTCACAATAATAACCTCTATAACTGCAGATGTTGCAGATGATTCATAATGTCTGTGACCAATTTAATACTTAAATAATGTGTGTGGACTCTGAACACTGGCTTCAACAGAAGCTCAACCGTGAACAAGAAGACAATCAGCATGTCCTTACAATCTGCTGTATTTATGAGGCCGTCTGTCATAATAAGGGCTCAGACAGAAGGACGGGAGTGTTATGTGTGTGTGTTGTGGTCATACAGTAGCAACGTGCCATAGAATATGATGGATGTGCTCTGTTCTTTTTCTATGTACTGTATATATGTGACTCACTGAGGGATGATGTGATGAAGTCAGACATATATTGATGCTATAAATTCTAAATCCTAAAATGGATTGAGTGTGAATGAGACAACAGAGTAACTGTGTGTTTGACTCTGTGTCTCTGATGGCTTCTTCACTGACAGCATGGTCAGACGGAGGAAGTTGACAGATAGTTTGTACACGTGACGGACGAGTGTCGCAGCCCGCTGCACTCATTAGTGGCTTGGTGTTCCTCCCAGAATGCACCTCTTTACCGTATGGTGGCAAGCAGTGAACACAAACTCCAGTAAGAGATGTTTCAGGAGTTTGTGAGAGATTCTACAAACGTTTGATTCGTCCAAAGTTCTGTCAAAACATTCAGACAGAACAGAGGGAGAGGAGGGAG
>NW_022284774.1:0-1797 GCF_004355925.1 Anarrhichthys ocellatus
CATAGACTTCTATACAACCAGAGGAGTCGCCCCCTGGTGGTCATTAGCGAGAAAGCAGCTTTAAGACATGAGGCATTGACTTCACTCGGTAGAACCGGAGGTTGCCACCAGGGGCAACCTCCGGTTCTGCCGAGTGAAGTCATGCACAGTAGATTGCAGACTTGACACGTCAGTGCAGCTCAGCCTTAGTAAAGTGACGGTACACAGACGCTCTCGTATTCAAAGTATAACTTCAGCTACACAAAGACAGGCGCACAGACGTGAGCTGACAAGGAATCGTGTTGATGAAGCGTTTGGATCTTTTAAACTCTTTCTCCTCACATCAAACAGACATTCTCAAAGCTACTTAAAATTCCCAAATGTCTCCGCTGATCCGAGTAGTGCTTCAATTATGTTTTTGCTTTTCGTCTGGACGGAGACTCTTGAAAAACAAACGTATTTGTGTGGACAGGACTGAGAAGCAAGGAAAACAAATTACATTTTCAAAAATACCTGTGTGGATGAGGCTGAAGACATTTCTTAATGCCACATGGAGTCATTAAAACGTTGCTGCTTTGCCAAAAGTTTCAGCTGTAGATACAGTTGTGTTTTCATGAATTTTGGGGGCATAAAATTGACTTACATTCACTTCCTGGAGACTTACCCTGACCTAAACCTAACGTTAAACCAAGTCTTCATCCAAAAATGTTAATTTTGTCCCCATGAGGAAGGTGAGTCCATAAATATGGGACTGTCTAAACAGATTCATGTCCCCACAAGTCATGAAAACACGCCCACACACACACACTCACACAGAGGGAATGGCTAGCTCTTTGGTCTCTGTTGCAAAGTGGCCAAACAGTTTCAGTTTTTATATCTCTTCCCATTAAGCACATTCAATTATTCATGACTCACTAACTGACCACCATCCCTCTCTGCCACTCTCTCTCTTTGTCTCCGTCAGGGTCTCTCTATCTCTCTCTCCGTTTGTGAAGGCTCTCTGCAGATCCTTTGCTTCATGTTTCCGTTTCCAAACACACCGTTTGCGAAGCGAAGGCAGAAACCGATTCGTGCGTTTAGTAACGTAGTAAAGTAAGTAAGTGTGATTGTGACATAACGAATGGCACAATAAGCTTTAAACGCTGTTTTTCTAATTGAATAAATAGTTTATCAACTTCTATGAATTTAGAGCTGTGAATTCTGTGAAGTCTGGCTCGGTAGTGACCAAATTCCACAGAATTTATGGAGAGTTTCAGATCCTCGTTTATCCGTCCGGCCACAACTTTACTGTTCTAATTCATGCTCACTGCTCTTATAGTGTCGTTTTCAGAGAAGAAGCTGTAAAACAACACCACTGTACTCTACCTGCTCAGCAGCAAACAGACAGACACAGATAGACACTAGCTGGTGAACACAGTGGAGCATTGAGCAGCTAAAGAGACAGATTCGTCTCAGGAGGTGGTGGAGACCAAAAGCAGAGCTAAAAGAGAGAATATTGGAGGTGCCACAAGCAGACAGACTGAATGAATGGTCACGTTGCTATGTGACTGCTGGTTGTGGATATTCAACATAAAAGGTGTCGATATGTCAATGTTATGTTCAAGCCCCACTAGAGGCCAACAGCAAACAAAACACTTATTGCATGTTTTCCAAAGTCATGAATGAAGTTAATGCTCAGTAGTTTGAGTGACTTGATGCTTTAACGTGAGCTTGTTCTCATTTACCGTACGACATAATTATATTTTCTGGGTTTCAAATTGCAAAACGAGCTCTGAAATAAATCCTCACTCTTCGTGCAGTTCGTACTTTAGACACACA
>NW_022284774.1:1807-4097 GCF_004355925.1 Anarrhichthys ocellatus
ACGCACACACACACACACCGAGACACGATGCAGCACCCAGAAAAAAAGCAAAAGGAATAAAAACCAGGAAGTCTCACAGGTTTCAGCGGCTCCTGCAGAGGTGATGGAGGGATGAAGGTGGGGGTTGGAGGAAGAGGAGGAGGAGAGCGGATTATTGATCCCTGCTCATCCCTCCATCTCCTCCTCCGCTGCTGCTGCTGTCACCATCATCTCCCTCCGGAAAAAAAGAAAAAAACACAGTAAAGTCGTCTGCGCCGTCTTCTTGATCAGATTATGATCAATTCGATCCTTCCTTCTTTCGCTCTCTCTTCCTTCATGTATTCCTTTGCTCGCCTCACTGCTGCAGGCCCGGCTCCTCTTCCTTCCTCTTTTTCTTCTTGTTGCCGAGTCAATCTCTTTCTAATTATCATTCCTCTGCGTCTGACAGCCGAGCGATCCGCTGCTGCAGCGCTGATGATGCCCCCCCCCCTTTTTCTCTCTCTCTCTGTATGCGCGTGAGGACGGAGCTCTGGTTATTATCACTGGTCAAATATTAGGTTGTTTTTTCTCCTCCGCTATTCTGCCGTAGGAAGAAGAGGAGGACGGAGGGGAGGAGGTGTCGAGTCCAGACTGGCAGCCTGGATAGATGGATGGAGGAGGTGGGAGCAGGAGAGTGAAAGGAGGGAGGAAAGGTGTGTGTGTGTGTGTGWGTGTGTGTGTGTGTGTGTGTGTGTGTGTGTGTGTGTGTGTCGAGAGCAGAGAAGAAAAACGCACACAGTCACGCGGCGACAAGCGCAGAAATCACACCACCGCTGGTTTACCGCACAAACATCACACATGTATTGTAGAGTCTGTGGTACCAATGCTAAAGGACACAAGATTCAATCTGGAATATTATACAAATATTATGGAGCAAACAAATGCCACAGAATCATAGACCGCAGGAAAGAGATACTGTAGTAATATTATAGGATTCACTGTCATAGAGTTCCAAACTAACTTGTGTATGTCGTCCGGTAGTAACAAAAACATAAAATAAAAATAAATAAAATAGAACATAATCAAATATAATAAATATATAATCAAATTGTAATTCAATTAAAAACAATTTTAATAATTCACTGTCTTATATCAACAAGCAGGAAACCTGACATTTCAGAAGCTGGAACCAGCAAATGTTTGGTAGTTTAGCTTGAAAATGACACGATTGAAACAACGATTAATCGATTAATCGTTGCAGCTCTGCTACAGAAGAATCACATGACTTACAACTCTAGACTCATGTAGAAAAAACTACACTTAAAAGTAGAACACAGACTAAACTGTAACAGGAGCTACTTCCTGGTTGGACAGACAGGTTGAATGAACCAAATCGTAAAACTACTGAATGCAGCTTTAACACAAATACTATCGATGTACTTCTATAGATATCATGAAAAGAGGCTGCAGGTACAAAATATCACAGGAATGTTATATAATATTCTATAAACACAAGTCCGACCTAATTCACATGATCTTAAAGAAGCCAAATCAGACAGAGTCAGGACCAAGACCAAGGCAGGGCGAGACCGGGACAAGACCAAGACCAAGACCAAGGCAGGGCGAGACCGGGACAAGACCAAGACCAAGACCAAGGCAGAGCGAGACCGGGACAAGACCAAGACCAAGACCAAGGCAGAGCGAGACCGGGACAAGACCAAGACCAAGGCAGAGCGAGACCGGGACAAGACCAAGACCAAGGCAGAGCGAGACCGGGACAAGACCAAGACCAACACCAAGGCATGGCGAGACCAAGACCAAGACCAAGGCAGGGCAAGACCGAGTCAAGACCAAGACCAAGGCAGGGCGAGACCAAGACCAAGACCAAGGCAGGGCGAGACCAAGACCAAGACCAGGGCAGGGCGACACCGAGACAAGTCAGGGAAAGACTGAGTCAGGACCAAGACCAAGACAGGGAGAGACCAAGTAAAGACTAATCACAGTAGTGATGTTAACAAATAAATAACACGGTTTGGATATTATTTCAAGACCAGTAGCGGGGCTACACAGTGATTGACAGGTCTCTACCAGAGACGTATACGGCTTCTCTACGTCACGCCTCAGTCCAAATATGGTCACTTCCTGTTGACTGGTTGAAAAGAAAATATATATAAAAAGAAGTGGACGTCGTCACGGTGACGTCACTCATTGGTTTGTGGACTGATGTTTTGAAGCATTGAGTTCAGCGATTTGGCTGTCGCCATCTTGGATTACGGCCATCGCCATGTTGTTTTTGCAACCAGTGAACAGGAAGTGACCATATCTGGACTGA
>NW_022284775.1:0-4373 GCF_004355925.1 Anarrhichthys ocellatus
TATACAACCAGAGGAGTCGCCCCCTGGTGCACACTAGAGAGAATGCAGCTTCCATCATGCCTGACGTCTCACTCACATAAAGCCACCATCATCAGAGCAGCAGGAACCCCGAAGGCCAGAGCGTAGCAGTCGCCTCCGAAACACTGAACGTCTCCTGCAGGAGAACGAGCAGCGTTAACGTTCTGAAACTCTTCGCCGCTTCGTTAGCATTGAAGAGGGAGACGCTCACCTCTCAGTATCGGCGTGATGATGGTGGACAGAAGGCTGCCGGCGTTGATCGACATGTAGAAGATGGAGAAGAACTTCCGCCTCTCGTTGCCCTGCAGGTGATCATTGAGATGATGTATTGATATTGTTATCATATGTAAAAACATCTTGTCAATGATAATCTACATAGTCATATCTTAAGCATATTCATGTTATGTTCCCTGTAATATTTTAATATTTTATAGTTTGAGGCTTCAAATGAGCCCAGTTGGCTTTGTTCCTCTTCCTGCTCTGTGATATTATTTATCTCTGTTATGTTTGTTCATTTTTATTTTATGGTTTAAATTGTGCAAAATAAATAAATAAACTAATAATCAGGACACATGTGTGATTTGTCTTCTTTAAGCTCTTAATGTAAACGGTGGATTACTGTGTGGAGATGAGCACGCTGCACACTGTAGGGTTAGGTTAAAACCTCTTCTCACTCATTTGATAACAATATGACAGAAAATTAATATTTCACACGTGGTTTACTGAGAGTGCAGCCGCGTCAAAATTCAAACTATAGTTTGTTTATGTTGACGTGTGGTTAACTACATCATATTTAATCATTGTCAACTTTCACAGATTCTTGAAAATCCTCATGAACCAGACTTTGGTCTTGATAATCTGTCTCAGGTACCTGAGTCACGGTTTCAATTTCAGTTTTGAAAACTTTCCCAGAGGGCCATCTGATAAATCTGCATATCCCTGGCTTCGTAATTTCATTGGCTATGTGGAGCCTGAGTTTGAACTGGATCTGTTGCGATTGGCTCGAGCTTTACCCAAAGAAGAGAGGCGGGCATTGTCTTTCAAAGCGGACTCTCATTGGCTGTTCCAGACTGTGGGCGGGCTATAGAAGCTCCTATTGGGTCAAATGAGGTGTCAATCTAACCGGCGGAATGCAGCCTCCATTTTGTGATGAAAATCTCCGCTCTGTTGACACGGAACGTGAAGTTATGCCCGAAATATGATCGCGAGTTATCATATCTGCTGGCTAATTTGAAATGATGCAACAGCCCCCCGTGGGTCTTTATGGACGTACTAATGTGTTTTGGACTAAATCTTTTACTGGATTCGATCGAGTGGACCCTTACCACCTAGCAAGACCGTTTTTGCTGGACTAGCATGCACGAGGGGGACGTTATGGATCATAATCGGTGAGTCACGGCGATATTTTATCGGTATTTTTGGAGTGCTTGTTTGACAGAGACGTTAACTGTGCCTGCTGTTGTTATTGTATCTTGAAATGGTTTGCAGAAATCGAATTACAA
Source organism: Anarrhichthys ocellatus (assembly GCF_004355925.1). Lineage (NCBI taxonomy): Eukaryota > Metazoa > Chordata > Actinopteri > Perciformes > Anarhichadidae > Anarrhichthys > Anarrhichthys ocellatus. The sequence goes on from NW_022284775.1 coordinate 1,521, forward strand.
GAACCGTAGCTTTCTGATGAGAGATCACATTAATACTCATCGCGGGCCGTCAGAGTGATAACTGCATATTTGTGAGAGGTTTTAGCCGTCTCTGTAACCGTACTAAAGTAAAGCTGCATTGTTGTTTGTTGTTTGATGTTTGACCTGATGATGTAAGTCTGATGTTCACTCTCCTCTGAGCTCTGATTCAGTCTCACTAACTGTCACTAAAACCCGGCACGAGTCATCAAACCACAAAGACCAGTTAAAAAGAGCTTCTTTCAACATCGACACATGAAAGAATGTCTGAGTTACTTTGTGTGATCTAACTAAACAGGTCAGTTATTTATTCTTACATTTAACACAAGGTAGAGGAAAAGGTCTCATCTTTACCTCTTTACTCAAGAGTTCATCAAACTGAACTAAAGTTACCAAAACACTGACAACGAGGAAGATCTCTGGTCGACAGTAATGAGAATAAATATGAAACACTATTTAGATCATACCCTCTAAACTGAAACATGACTTGAACCCAAACACTTATTTATTACTAGGCTTGTTCACTGGATGTCTGGTCACGGCTCATCTTTGGATGAACACTGAATGAAAAATGAACTCTTTCAGTCCATAAATAATGAATAAACAGTTATTGATTGGTTTGAGTTACACACAATCAAAAGGTATCTCATTTCAAGTTTGTGATTTATAATGTATTAATACAAATCAAGATAAACTTTTGGACTTTTTGATTAATATTAATACATTTCTGAATCACAAATTTATTTTCAATGAAATAAAACTTTTTTTTTATGAATTAATGTGGAAGGTTTTGCTGTCAAATCTCTTGTTTCTTCACATAATAAAGATATTAATGCAGTTTGTTTTCACAATTCAACATTGTAAATACAGAACCCTTGTAATGAGTGTACTTAATGACCCAATCATAATCCTACTAATAGTACTTTAAAGACTTCATTCACGCTCTGACTGTGTTGAGGAAGTTACTCACATGCTCCTCGTCAAACTGGTCTCCACCAAAAGCCGCCACGCAGGGTTTGATTCCTCCGGTGCCGAAGGCGATGAGAATCAGACCCAACATGGACAGAGAGCTGCAGAGAACAGAGAGAGCTGCTGCTGACGGAACCATGTGAACGTATGAGGATGTGAAAGTATTAATCTATACACTGATCAGTCCAACAACACAGCATCAATACACTGGGATCATCTGAAGAACTGGTAGTGATTCATTTCATTCATCTCTTTATAATTTAAGTCATTTATAAAACAAATACACAGTTTCTTCAAAGTAAAACATTTATTTGTATTGAGAGGTATTTTTATTATTTCCAAAAATAGTAAAAAATAGTGAGAAATGACGTCCAAAGTGACACTTTAACAATGTTTGCTTAGTCCAAACCAGATGAACATTTAGAACATTATTACAGCTTGAACAACACATGGTTTTACATGAAAAATAACTAAATTATTGCCAATAAATTGCATTAATCGACTGCTTATTTCAGCTGTATTTTCATTTGTGTTCAGGAATCTATATACTGCAGCTGTCAGATAAATGTAGTACAGTTCTCTGTGATATGTTGTGGAGTAGGAGTACAAGTACCTCAGACATCTGTAAAACTGACCTGAACCTGTCTAAGCGGCTGAATCATCCAGATAACTCACATGTGCACGTTGCTGTTTCCCACAGTGGGAATGGCTCCGACCGACTTCACCACATGGCCGATCACGTAGACGACGGACAGGTAGATGATGGTCCTGTAGACGGTTATTATCAGTGAGTCACCTCCACTAACAGGTGCATTACAGTTTAGACAAAGCTCTCAGGTTAAAGGGCTGAAACACTGAAAGAGATTGTATTTAGTTTAGTAGACGGAGAACAAAACGTTGTTCAGTGGTTCATCTGAAAGAGACAAAGATCCTCTGAACAACAGTCAAAGAAACTAGAAGCCTAGATTTAAACAGGAACAACTTCCTGTTTCTGTGTCAAAGAGTTTCACAATAAAAGCATCCTAGTACAAGCTGGAGTTAACTTTAAGAAAGCTCTTCTTCAGACTTCACAGTAGAAACAGAAGGTTAGTCTAGAGTTACTGTTGGAACATCAGCTGAACGAGTCACTGTGAGTTACTGAGACTCACTGTGAGTCACTGCGAGTCACTGCGAGTCACTGAGTTACTGTGAGTCACTGCGAGTCACTGTGAGTTACTGAGACTCACTGTGAGTCACTGCGAGTCACTGAGTTACTGAGACTCACTGTGAGTCACTGCGAGTCACTGTGAGTCACTGCGAGTCACTGCGAGTCACTGAGTTACTGTGAGTCACTGCGAGTCACTGTGAGTTACTGTGAGTCACTGTGAGTCACTGAGTTACTGAGACTCACTGCGAGTCACTGCGAGTCACTGTGAGTCACTGTGAGTCACTGCGAGTCACTGCGAGTTACTGTGACTCACTGTGAGTTACTGTGAGTTACTGTGAGTCACTGCGAGTCACTGTGAGTTACTGAGACTCACTGCGAGTCACTGCGAGTCACTGTGAGTCACTGTGAGTTACTGTGAGTCACTGCGAGTCACTGTGAGTTACTGTGACTTACTGTGAGTTACTGTGAGTCACTGTGAGTCACTGCGAGTCACTGTGAGTTACTGAGACTCACTGCGAGTCACTGCGAGTCACTGTGAGTCACTGCGAGTCACTGCGAGTTACTGTGACTCACTGTGAGTTACTGTGACTTACTGTGAGTCACTGTGAGTCACTGTGAGTCACTGCGAGTCACTGTGAGTTACTGTGACTCACTGTGAGTTACTGTGAGTTACTGTGAGTCACTGCGAGTCACTGCGAGTCACTTGGTGATCTGACTCC
>NW_022284776.1:0-4020 GCF_004355925.1 Anarrhichthys ocellatus
CACAGAGCAGAAGGAGAGAAGCTGAAGGCTGAGGCAGGGTGAGTGTTAATCAAACGTGTGTGTGTGTGTGTGTGTGTGTTACTTCCTGTTCTCTCCTCTTGATTCTGGTGTCTGCTCTCTCACAGTCAGCGTTACTGTTTTACTCTCAGACTGACTTCAGGTCAGAAGATGAGTGGTTGTGAGGAGGAAGAGGACAGAGCAGAGTCTCTGGTCTCCGGCTGTCTGTCTATGAAGAGTGATTGGTCCAAAGATGATCCTCCAGTCTTCAGTAAAGAACCTGGACCCTCAGACACACAGTAAGAGAACTTCTACTAACTCATTCATAGGAGTCATTTTAGTTACCTCTATAAAGCTTTCTACTAAAATGTACTTGCTAACTACACATTTCAATATGTATCATATGAGCCATCTTCCTGTCAGACAGTTAGTGTTTCTACCGTGTCGAGTCAGATCCAGGTTTTTGTCTAAATTTTAAATTTGGTTAGAACTCTATGTTTATGCTATTTGACAGGAAGAGGAAGAGGAGTCATGATTCTGAGGAGGAGCTGATGTCCAGATCCAGAACCAGAGCTGGACCGCAGACAGCCAGTGAGACCAGAAGAGTCCAAAGTAAGACTGTCCATTTCTCTGCTGATGTCTTCATGTCTGGAAATGGAAAATATACAGTTAAATTAAAACAGCTACAAAAATTATATTTTAGCAGTCAGAACAGCCGGTAACGTGATCTTATGAGCAGTAAACAATGTTCAACATAAACGCTTCAATTTCAAAAGAAAACAAAACAAACGCGGCTTCATTTAAAAAAAAATCCTCAACAATGCAAAACACTGTGAGGGGAAACATTAAAAATAAATAACAATAAATATAAATAATATATTAAGATAGAAATTCACACATAGTCAATAAGATCATTAAATGATAAATATAATAAATTGTAAATAAGAAACTATAAAGTACATTTTAAACTTTGTACATTTGTATAAATAAACACATTTTAATAACATTTATTATTTCTAAATTCTCAGTGACTTTAATAACAACAAGATAAAGTTAAAGGAGCTGTATTTAACATTCATATTATATATTAGCTCAATCAGGAGAGACTTGTTTCATAATTTAACAATTATTTATTATACATGCATCAAATATATAAAGTGCAAAGTCTTTGGCGATTGGACTCCATCCTGAAGTACTATCACCGAGCGTAGGGATACTGAGGTCCAACAGGCCTACTCCCCCCTGGAGTCCAGACGCTGGTGGTGGTGGTGAAAGGAGTTGTTGCCATCTGATGATGAATCAGGAGCCTGACTGTGGTGCTGACTGGAGGCGACTGGGGTGAAGGGTCGCATCTGCTTAATGCTGAAATGACAACTGACAGCAGCAGAGAGGAGAACACTTTAAAGTTTGACAGCAACGATCTGATTGGCTTCAGGAACCGGTGTGCAGAATCTGGTTGGTTAGTTAAAAGTGCACGCCCCCAATCAGCTGATAGAGTAATTACAAGGAGAGGAGAGACTGAGATTACGAGTGAGCATCTTCCTGACTGAACTTGCGCTTGAGCTTTATTCATTATATATGAATTCATATCTCATCAACATCTATCATGTCTGTAAAGATATAGAGCAGAGATAATAATTCATGACGTTTTGCTGACCTGGAGACAGCTGCAGGAGATTAAAGGTCGTTATTCCACCAGACGAGCCGCTCCGTGTTTCAGATAAAAATACGGTCCTCATCTGTTTGTTGACGGAGCCGCGGTGTGTTTCAAAGAGCAGATCGATCCGGGCAATATAACTAACAGGCTCTGTGTGAGAAATATGAAGTCAATGTGAGGATGAATGTATTCTAACAAGTAAAACACAGACACACATCTTTGATCCACGTGGTTCATAACTGGACTTCTAACAGTCGCTCTGTTAACTTCGTCTGTCGGATACAGCTCAACACAACAGGAAGTAAGAACAATCAGCACAGAGCTGATGTAATGTACTCTTTGAGTTTACAGGAGAGACTTTGAATGAAACATAACACTTCTATAAAAATCAATCTGCATTTATTGATTGTAATTATATCTGGTTGGCAAAAGAAAAACTGTAGTTTCTGTTAGTTTAGTTTCTAACAATATCTATTTAAAACACTCTTCTGGTTCAGTTCATGCAGTCAATCATTAATCCCGATTACATGTTTTTATGATTCAGGAGGAAACATGAATCCATGTTTGTCCTCAGCTTTATTCTTTGAATTTGATCTCAATAACCTTCATGATGATACAATCCCACCCGTTCTCATCAGTGTTGAGTGGATGAACAAAGCAATAGTTAGTAGTTTGAATGTTTTCTTGTGTGTGAACACAAAGTAAGGAGGCCCCCAAAGAAAGTCTTTGCTAGAGCCCCTGTTGTCTAGAGCCCAGTCTGGGTTAGCTCACAGCTGATAACTGTCAAGTCCAAGGGGCAGATCTGAGATTCAAGCGCAGACACAGACACTGGAGACGAGGTGAAGTTGAAAAAAAATAAGGTTTTTACTTAAAAAGTCATAAACACAAAATGAAAGCAACTCCAACAGAGCGGGCAAAAATATCCAAAATCACAAAACAAAGGCAAAGGTCCAATATCGAATAGGGTGGGTAGAGGGGGTCCGGAGGAGGGACGGCTGGATCCAACCCACCACAGGGATCTGGGGGACGGGCAGGAGGGCGGTCGGATGGGAAGGAGGGATCCGGACACAGGATATCGGGTGGGCGACCTGACTGCCGGAGTTGCTCTGGACCCAGGCGCTCAGGCGGACGGCCCGACGGGCAAAAGGGCTCAGGGGGATGAAGTGATGGCCCAGCGGGGTAAGGGACTGGAGGTCGCTGCATCACGGAGGTGGCAGCGGCAGAAACTGGAGGTCGCTGGCATTCGGCAGCGACAGGGAGCGGCTGCGGCTCGGAGACGGCAGCGGCAGGGGCTTGGAGTGGCTCGGAGATGGCGGTGGCAGGGACTGGGAGCGGCTGCGGCTCTGAGACTGCGGCGGCCGGGTCCAGGGATAGCTGCGGCCCTGAGGCGACAGCAGCTGGAGTCGGCCGGACCGCCGACAGGACATGGGGGGCTGGAGTCGGCCGGACCGTCGACAGGACACGGGGGGCTGGAGTCGGCCGGACCGTCGACAGGACACGGGGGGCTGGAGTCGGCCGGACCGCCGACAGGACACGGGGAGCCGCTGCGGCCCAGCGGGAGCGGGGAGTCATGTTGAGAGCCGTGTGGAGTCAACAGACGCTCTGAACTCACTATTCAGCAGCTTTAACTTATGAAACAGGTGAGACTGACACAGGTGGAACAAATCCAAGCGGGACAGACGATCACAAAGACAGGAAGTAAAGTGATCTTTCAAAATAAAACAGGAAACTGACCATGTAAAATCCCAGCACCATGACAGAGACGGTCTCCTCCCTCAAACCAAAGCCACATCTGTGGCTCCACTGACTGGATCAACACTGTCTGTGCTGGTGACCAGAGAGAAAGCTCTCTGTGTTCACATCTCACTACTCTAGTAGCTTCTAACTGAATCTAACTGAAAGTTACTTTCACTCATGAGTCCCCGTTTGTAGGTTCAGATATCAGCCTGATGTTATTGTTTACTGATTGTTTTAGTCAAATCAATATCATATCTTCTTTATATGTTCTCTCTTGTTTATCTCTTTCAGGAGATGGTGGTCTGCAGGAGGTTTTAGAGGAACATAAGATCAGTCTGAAGAAGAGATGTGAACGTGTGACTGAAGGAAGTGATGAAACAGGAAGTGGAACCCTCCTCAACAGGATCTACACTGAGCTCTACATCACCGAGGGACAGAGTGAAGAGGTTAATACCCAACATGAGGTGAGGCAGCTTGAGTCAGCTTCCAAGAAGAAGAGCCTCCATGACACTCCGATCAAGTGCCACGACATCTTTAAAGCCTCAGCTCACCAACAGAGACGCATCAGAGTCGTTCTGACTAACGGCGTCGCCGGCGTTGGAAAAACCTTCTCGGTGCAGAAGTTCACT
>NW_022284777.1:0-4018 GCF_004355925.1 Anarrhichthys ocellatus
CAATTATTGATTTTAATAAATGCAACTTTTGATTCGGTTTTCTATTATTAAAGTTTGAGTCATTCCAGAGATTAGACGCTCAGTTAAAGGTCCTGGAACTTTACATAAAGCTGCAGAAAAATAAACACTTAATTACTATAATGTATCATTCCTGTTAATTTGACAGCATGAATTACAGAATGAATTGAAGCATAATAAACTCTCGTCCTCCTTCAGCATCTACGCCATCGGTGACGTGGTCGCCGGCCCGATGTTGGCCCACAAGGCCGAGGACGAGGGCATCATCTGTGTGGAGGGAATCGCCGGCGGCGCCGTGCACATCGACTACAACTGTGTTCCCTCCGTCATCTACACGCACCCAGAGGTGGCCTGGGTGGGCAAGACGGAGGAGCAGATCAAAGAGGAGGTGAGGAGGAGGAGGAGGATATATCTATATATATATATATATATATATCTCTGTCTCTGTCTCTGTCTGTGTGTCTGTCTACAGATCAAATACAACCGATGTGTAAATCTAGCAATGACTGACTCATATTGGCCACTTGGGGGCAGCAGAAACAAGTTGTGAACGTTACGTTAGTAATTGCTTCCCGAGCCTCTCGTCCATGAGTAGATGCACGCTTCCTTCATGAAGCTGCTCACAGCACGATCTGTGGATTATCTTCAGTAACCGGGACTTGATCTCTGGAAAAGATGCGTTGATTTAGAGTTTCATGTTTTTTTGTGGTGGTTTGAGCACAAGCCGAGCTCCATCTACGGCCGACACATCCAACACTAGGCAACTCATCAAAGCTATGCTAGACGTCTCTAGACTGATGCATGGCTCTACAGGTGAGAGGGGAAACGCATGTAGTATTGATTTTTGGGTGTACTGTCCCTTTAAGAGGATGTCGTCGGACGTCTCGTTTTGTCCGACCAACCGTCCAAAACCCCAAAAGATGAATTTCATAACGATTATATCACAGAGAAAAGAAGCTAATTCTGAAATGTGATACTTTACATGATGAATTGATTGTCAACATTGTTTAAATGATAGTTCTAAAGACAGTAGACTCCTTAACAAGTGAAGTGAAGTTCTCCACACGCTGTATGTTGTGTCTGTCAGTTGTTTTAAATGTCGGTGTTTCTTCTGATCAGCAGAATATTGACATACTGCAGGTGTGTGGACAGAGAAGTTGATCTGACGTCCTCTAACAATCACACAGATATTCCTCCAGCAGTGTTTTTACATTCCTCCTCTTCCTCCTTCAGGGTGTCCCGTACAAAGTCGGCAAGTTCCCTTTCGCCGCCAACAGCCGAGCCAAGACCAACGCCGACACTGACGGCATGGTGAAGATCATCGCCCACAAGGAGACGGACAGGATGCTGGGAGCTCACATCGTGGGAACTGTAAGACTTAACTGTTAGTCACCGAACTAGACGACCGGCTTCAGTCCTGCTGTAGATCTCCAGTTGGCTGACTTGCCCAGCTGTTTGTAGTTGATCAAGCTAAACGTTCTCGGGGCTACTATGTTCCACATTTTGATGCCGAAACGCCCAAATAAGCAAACGCACAAGTGGAACTCCTAACGCTACGTGTAGCATTACAGCACGGTGGAATCAGCAGGCTAGCTAGCTAACCCTTCAGCTGTATGCTAGTTAGCATTAACGTGTGTGTGTGTGTGTGTGTGTGTGTGTGTGTGTGTGTGTGTGTGGTTTCTCTGCAGGGGGCCGGAGACATGATCAACGAAGCTGCTTTGGCCATGGAGTACGGAGCTTCCTGTGAGGACATCGCCAGAGTCTGCCACGCCCACCCTGTATGTCCTGCAACACACACAGTCCTAGTTGAGAGCTTTGCATCATTGTTCTATGAATATGGAAGATTAATTCTGCCACAGTGATGAAAGTAAATGTCCTCTCAGTCATTATGACTCTAATAATGTTATCTTTCTCACTATTTTGAGTTTCTCGTTATAACACGGGATCTTTTTTCAACACAATAAAAAAAGACAAGAAATATAACCAGTAATACTCAACCAGACTGAAGCTAAAACTCAACTCTCCTCTTCCTCTTCCTCCTCTCTCCTCCTCTTCTTCCTCCTCTTCTTCCTCCCCCCCAGACGGTGTCGGAGGCCTTCAGAGAAGCGAACCTCGCCGCCTCCTTCGGCAAAGCGATCAACTTCTGATCTCCTGCCATCTCACCTTCAGTGTACATAACAAGAGGAGGAAGCAGGAACCGGGAAGCTTCATCCAGACCCAGCGGATCCTCTGTGTTCATCCAAACTGTCCCACATTTATATCTGATCTTATTTAAATGTTCTCAATAAAACCACCACGGAGAGTCCAACACATAGTTTAAAGAGCGTATTATTCATTTACAGGACTTAGAGGTATAAATATACATATAAATATTATCTTTGGCTGGGCGGCTTTCTCCTGTAAAGGAAGGTTTTTGTGTTTTTACAGATTTTAACACCACAAATATGACGTGTGATCACAGCAGGAAACTCTTTACAGTTTAAAGGTGAAATCAAATGTTGAGCTTCAGTCAGCAGCTGTTTCAACGCTGGATTATATATATATATATATATGTATGTATATATATGTGTGTATATATATGCGTATGTATATATGTATATGTATATGTGTGTGTGTGTGTGTGTGTATGTATGTATATATATATGAAAACAAGAAACGCAGAAGAAGCTTTTTAAACAGAAGGGACATATTAAGTATTTTAAACCTCTTTTAAATACTTTGTTTCCCCAAAATCAATACATTTAATGAACTTAAATGTAACAGGTTAAGTCCCAGTGAGGCGGGAAGCTAAGATATACAAGTTGCAGACGAAACAAAATCATTTTATTTTTTGGGTCATAACTGAGCAATTCTCCGAGATGTGGTTGAAAGCTCCGGGAAGAAGCCAGTAAGTGCACCTTGAGTTTGAAGATTATTTCTGATCTGATTTAAAGTTGAGTTTTGAATTGAAGGAACAAAATGAGGATTAAGATTTTAATAGTTCAGCTGATTTATTTATGAAACGCAGTATTTGGCTTTGAACTCTTTAAAGGTTCCATGTGGAGTTGTTAACCCTTTATTGGCGCCATGGAGCCCGTCTTCTGTCTGGAGCCGTGAGACGCCACGATTAAAGTCCATGAAGAAGAAGACGAGCTGGTGAACAGTTCAGAACTTAAGATCTGCTCCTTTAAAGGCTCCACATGGCTCCTCTAAGAACAACGTCATGGAGCTCAGCGTTGATTCACCTTAGAGGAGGCGGGACTTCAGGGGAAGAGTTTCCTGCTCTGATTGCTGCGCTGTGATTGGCTCCGGCCTGCTCTCGTTTATCTCATCAACTAATCAAATAAAATGCAGTTCAACAAGACCAGAGTGGAACTTTGATTTACTGATGTCGTTGACTGATTTACTTCTGTGAGTTCTCTTCAGTGAAAGTAATTAAACTAATAGTCCCTAATGCAGACCCACTCAATGTGTTATTGTATAAATATATATGTGTATGTATATACATGCTTGTGTATGTGTATATAAGTGTGTATAATATATATATATACATATGTGTGTGTATATATATGCAGTGAAGATACAAACATAAGTGGATTAAATGGTAAGAAACTAATTGAATGAATGAATCCAGCAGTTTGTTTAACTAAAGAAGGAACTTTATTCTCTTTACTGACATCAAGACTTCATGACGCGTATTTGAATAACTGGTATTTTACCAACGACTCCACCTCTGTTTGAACTAGTGTGTGTGTGTGTGTGTGTCTGTATGTATGGGTTTCTGTGTGTGTGTGTGTGTATGTGTGAGTGTGTGTGTGTTTCTCTGTGTGTGTGCGTGTGTTTCTGTGTGTGTGTGTGGGTTTCTGTGTGTGTTTCTCTGTGTGTGCGTGTGTTTCTGTGTGTGAGTGTGTGTGTGTTTCTCTGTGTGTGTGCGTGTGTGTGTGTGGGTTTCTGTGTGTGTTTCTCTGTGTGTTTCTCTGTGTGTGTGTGTGTGTGTGTGTGTGTGTGTGTGTGTGTGTGT
>NW_022284778.1:0-4016 GCF_004355925.1 Anarrhichthys ocellatus
AGATGGACCGATAGATGGATGGATGGATAGATGGATAGATGGATGGACGGATAGATGGACCGATAGATGGATGGATGGATAGATGGATGGATGGATAGATGGATGGATGGATAGATGGACCGATAGATGGATGGATGGACAGATAGATGGATAGATGGATGGATGGATAGATGGATGGATGGATAGATGGATGGATGGATAGATAGATAGATGGATGAACCAAGTTGTCATGTCTTTAGATATTAGAGTAGAAGCAGGTGAAAACCAGTTTAAAAATGTGTGTGTGTGTTTTGGTTTAAATTAGCATAAACTGTGTGCATTCGTCATCCGGTATAAGAGGTTTGGTCTATTTGTCAGCTGCACATACTGTACGCTACACCTCCGAGTCTCACTAATGGAGTCGGTGCAGGTGCTGGGGAAGCTGTTTTGTTGTTTTTTTCTACTTCAGAGAGGGTTTTCCAGCTTGCTGGCCCAATTCTGTCTGAGCCTTTTACCTCAAGTCACCTCTGAAAGTCAAACGGGCGAATTCTAACCTTTCTTTCTCACTCTGATCTGGAGTCAGATGTTCTTTGGCCAAAACAGAATCCATAACATACAAACTAACCCGTCTTCCTGTCCTTCAGTGCTCTCACGTCTCTGTATCGGTGGACACGAGATGAACCGAACTGCGTCGAAGACAAATCTCTTCGCGCCAGGATGAGCAAGGTGTTTGTTTCTCACCTGGGTTAGTCGGTACAGGGTCATTAATCTCAGCGTGAAAGTTTTGGGGCGAGTGGGCTCGTGGTTAGTGGAACCATCCTGTGGCTCACGGTTTATAAACCCGGCAGCTCGAGGCTGTGGACCAACAACATGCTCTCGTACGGAGGCTGAAGACAACGTGGGAAATATAACTTCAATCATCACAAAATGAATGATGCATTTTGAAACACTACATCATCAAAGAATAGCGGGAAAAACAGAGTTAGCAGACTGTACATTTTCTAAAAAGAACTTTCATGCCACGATAAACTAAATAAAACATTTCTCCTTATATGTGCAGAATTTGTGACGTTTCATTATCGATCTGGGTCACAAGACACCCCAAATGTATCCTAACAAGGTCCATAATACACCTCATACATAGTCAGAATGATACCTCAGAGAATCCAACACATTCACATCATGTGATTCGTACATCCTAACGTCTACAACAATTTAATCAATTATGGATTAAATCAATATCCTAAAATAATAACCTACTGAGAAAACAAAAGTACAAATTAACTGATCTTGTCTTCTTTGAAAAGTTAGAAAACTCAAACAGATAGATTAAAAATACAAATTCCTATTTTTTATCGTCTTATACACCAAAATATTTCAGTTTTTTGTTGAGACAATAAATGAAAGATTAACTCTCTTCAGTCGTCAACAGAAACTGAACATAAGTCTGACGAAAAACTTTAAATGTGTCGAATGCTCAGATGTTCAAAGAGGACGAACAGATCCCAAAGATATAAGACTTGTTAAGCTCCTCCTCTTTTGTGTCTAATTAGCACCTCTACCTTATGATTTTAACATATGTTGCTCAGTTTATCTGATGAAACCTTCCCAACAGAGCTCACATAACTGGGTAGTTTGTAGATATAAAGCTGCATGTCATCTGCATAGAAACAGAAATAAATGTTCTTGCAGTTCTTTGGGTTATCTCAGCTCTCTGGGGATCTAATCTCATTTCTGGCATTTCATTGGTTGTTGGTCGTCCAATAGTACTCCACTTTTATCTCCTATGTCTCTGTGTCGTGGCCACTAGCTGAGCTAAACTGGGTCTAAGACAAATCTCTGGGCTCCAGCAGGCAAACTGCTGAGTCAGGAAGCAAAAACAAGGCGTTTGCCTCTCACCTGGGTTAGTCAGAGCAGGACCATAAATCTCTATGGGAAGGTTTTGGGGCAAGCAGGTGGTGGGACGAGCGGAAGCCATGTGCTTACAGCTTCAAAACATTAACAGGTAAAAGACACAGGTTTGTCAACTTGCTGACTCGTCGCAATTCTGCAGAACTTTTATGATGCGACTAGATTTTGAGGTGAACTTCATCAACCCCGAAAAAACCCCCAAAATCTGTTCAAATCTGGAAGGAGAGACGGAAGTGAAGAAGTCTGACTCATTATTCTAAAACTTCTAATTGAAGCTAAATCAGAAAATCAATCATCAACATCCTGACTTTATGTAGCTATCTTATATATTTTTTGTTTTAAGATGTAATGTGAATTCTTTGGATCGGCCTTTTAAATTAATACCTAATAACTCATTTCTGTTGCGCTGTGATTAAACTATTGTTTCCCTTTCTGACCAATCAATTGTTATTTTAGTCAACAAAGATGTCGGAATATATAGAAAATACCAGAGGAAATAGAGGAAAAAAAGCAAAAATCCTGATATTTTAGAGGGTAGTTGACATTTGTTTTTGATATACGACCATTAAAAGTATTTAATGAGACTTGAACACATCCCTGCACAATCGTACAATTTAAATATCACTTAACACTTTAATAACAGACACATTTTAACTTACTCTAATAATGTTTGTTAGTTTATCAGATTCGTTTTTTTATTTTCAAATTATCTCTTACTACTATTGCAAATTTTTTTATCGTCATGCACCAATGACAACGTCATATTTAACACGGCGGACTCGTATGTAGATATGAAGGGCTAATTCTGAGCTAACGAAAACACAACAATCCGTAGTTTCAGTTAAATATAAACTAATACAAAATGTATGAATATTATGACTATTATATTTCTGCTAATAGATCCTGCTAAATGCTACGCACTGGCCCTTTAAATCAATTATCAAAATGGTTTATTAATTGACTAATTGTTTCAGCACCACGTTTCTGTCTCTGACACTGTGTGTGTGTGTGTGCGCGCGTGTACACTCACAGTCTGGGAAGCAGTTGTCGGGTTCCATGGCCTCTTCAGCCGTCTCCGAGTCCTCGTCCTCTTCCTCTCCAGGCTTCCTCAGGTCCACCGTGCTGCCCTCTGATAGGCTGATGACGTCTTTCTGCTGAATGAAACAACAGGAAACAAACAATCAGATCCACCCGACTCTCACTGACCAGTGCTATCTAGTGATCCAGTCTGTGGCTCCAAGTCAGGACTGACAAGTCTCAAATCAAGTCTGACAAGTCGTAAGTCAAGTCCCAAGTCAGGACTGACAAGACTAAAGTCAAGACCATCAAGTCCCAAATCAAGACTGACAAGTCCCAAGACAAAATAGGCAAGACCTAAGTCACGACTGTCAAGTCCCGAATCATATCCCGAGTCAAGACCATCAAATCCTGAATCAAGACCCAAGTCAAGACCATCAAGTCTGACAAGTCCCGGGTCAAGTCCTCGGCCGAGACAACATTGTATTCAGGTACAGAACTTGAGTAAATGTACTTTCCACCACAGAGTTCTGTACAGAGATGTAGCTGCATGGCTCTAAAGACTGATACATATGAAGCTTTAGAGACACACACAGTACTTGTCAGCAGTACTTGACAGTACTTGTACAGTAGGTAGTATCAGTGTTTCTCAGGTATATTTGAGGACAGTGTGGTGTTCCTGCTGAATGAGTCAGACTGAACGTTACATAAACGACAGGAATCCTGGCTGAGAAAACAGAGACCAGCTTCACCGTCCAAACTCTCCCTCCCTCCGCCAGGAGAACTGCCGTCTGTTCACTTTGAGTCTGAGATCTGGACAAAAATCCACGTCAGGAAACCCCCCCCCTATCCCTCCAGCTCCCTCCTCCAAGAAAAAAAGCCCTCCCCAGAAAACCTGCCCCCCCCCCCCCCATCTCAGCTGACTTCAAAGGGCCCTGTTTGCTAAGCATCATGGGAGTTTAACTTTACAAAGGGACGAGGGAGATGGAGGGATAGGAGGCAGGTTTTCTGCTGAGGGCTGAGGAGGGTAATTTGGCAAGTTGTGTTGGACAAAAACACAGCAGGGGTGTGTGTGTGTGTGTGTGTGTGTGTGTGTGTGTGTGTGTGTG
>NW_022284779.1:0-4014 GCF_004355925.1 Anarrhichthys ocellatus
CACACACACACGTAGGAGCCGTCCTCCCCGAAGCCCACACTGAGCCCACCAACCCAACAACAGAGCCCAGATTAAACTCCTTTTTAAAGCTCCTGTCAGTGGGGGGGGAGTCACGATACATGTAGAGTTGCCTCCTTGCAAACCCGTCACATTTTGCATCCGTAGTCCTCATCATGCATTAGCTGATTAACGGGAAATCAATCTGCCTTTAATTTCTGATTATCGAGTAAAAGTTTCAGCCCAAATCCTCAGATTCCAGCTTCTCCAAAATGAATATTTGACACCTTGAGATCTTTGGTTCCTCCTCAACAAAATGAGAACAAATACGAGTTACAGATGAATCAGTGATGAAAATCTAAACAATCAGTAACACCTATAACATCCATGCACTGCGAGCTGTGGTTCATTGTCATACATTTCTGGAACATCTGTGAAGGCGTACACCATGACGGAGTACGGAGGTTTGCTCCGGCACCACTTGACATCCTCCTCACCCAGCAGGTTTTTACAGTGAAGATAACGCAGCTGGAGGACGGTCGTCCTCAGTGGAAGCTGGCTTGTAAATCTCAAGGCCACCGCTTCAACCACGAGGTCGCCGCGCCGCAGTCTGCGACTGTAAAAGTGCTTTTGAGGAGTTGCAGTCACAAGTTCAACATTGTAAAAGACAAAAAACAATGAATGGTGTTGTCGTTGAAGAAAAAGCTGCAGACTTCCTGAATGTTTGAGTAAAATAAGATGACGATGGTGGAAACGTTTTTGTCTGAATGTCAGATTTGGTCCCTTGTTGTACTTTACATTAATGTATTGTTAATATTCTGTCTGTGATCAGCAGTACTTCATCCTCTCATGCTCTGTAGTCCTGCAGCACAGAAACTGTAACACTGAGTTTAGAGCTGTGGTTCCCAACCTGAGGGGCCTGAGGGGCCGGGCCTCATAAAGGTCATCAGATTACCGGGTTAGAGAAAAAGAAAATTATAAAAATCTGACACAGAATTGTTTCTTTTGTCTATATTAACAACAATTAGGTTTATGCAACACAACCACCACCACACACATTTGGAGTCCCTGTACATGAAACCAAAGGATTGAATTTGGTGACGAGTTCATGAGCTGATACTGTGCTGGTTATTTTGTCTTCTCGTTGTCCCTCTGCAGGACTACAATCAGTGAAGGTTTGATGATCAGTCTTTGATAAACTAGTTGCCGCTGACAGACATGCAAACCTGTGACGTATATCCACCGCTGCTCCGTATTAAAGGGCTCACAGGCAACAACCTGGTTGTCTCTTCCTGGTTTCTCCTGCAGGGCCTGTAGCCCCTAAAATACACCCCAGGATTACTCCCCTCTTCTTCTCATGGGATTATCTTCAGCGGAGTATTATAGCCCTCCAGTGAGAACACGAGGCGATCAGACCTTACCAATAACTGAGCCACACTGTCCCATAAAGACACAAGCACCCCCAACCTACACACACACACACACACACACACACACACACACACACACAGAAGGCAGACTATAGTTTCAGTGTCTTCTGCATCTAAACTAGGCTGCTGATGTAATGACTGAACATCTGTGAGCCTCGGGGAAGACTGAGCCATATGCCACCCGAATTTTAGGAGCTGATTGGGGGGGGGCTGTGGGTGGTGCTGGCAGAACAGAATGGGGGTCCGTGGAGCCTCGAGGGGCCGAAACCTCAAGCGGGTTTGAGTTAAATCAGTGAGAGGAATTAGCAAGAGT
Source organism: Anarrhichthys ocellatus (assembly GCF_004355925.1). NCBI lineage: Eukaryota > Metazoa > Chordata > Actinopteri > Perciformes > Anarhichadidae > Anarrhichthys > Anarrhichthys ocellatus. The sequence continues at coordinate 1,741 of NW_022284779.1, forward strand.
GGTAATTAAATGTTCTATTGGAATAAAAAAACATCCGTCAAGAGTTCGTCTGTATGTTTAAGGACGACTGTGAGGACGGGGGGGGTTTAGGTCCAAAGTTATGTTTGATAGGGGACCGGTGCCAAATACCAAACGTACCCAAATGTGCATTTTCAGTTATTATTGTTGGCATAGTAACAGCCTGCCGGGTTATTTTAAGATGCTGAAAGGAAACAAAAGGCCCCGAAACTGAGCGAGTGTTGGTGCTTCTTCTGGATGTTTGCTCAGTGGAATGAGAGGGATTACAGTCACGTAAGATTCATGAGTACAGCGATACGCGTAGAGGTTTTCCCTTTGTTGATGTTTGGTTTTCCTTCTGGAATATTCATTTATGTTTACTGGAGTTATGTACTGGAGTCTGCCTCCATAATATACATACATACACACATATACAGGCGACCGTGGCTCACTGGCTCTGGTAACCGCAGGGTCAACGGTTCGATACTCGACTGGGACGTGCCACGTGTCGAAGACAGTGAACCCCCGGCTCCCCGGGCGCCTGTCATTGGCAGCCCACTGCTCCCTATATACAGGGATGGGTCAAATGCAGAAGGCAAATTTCGTGTATGTGTATATGTACAAACATATCCCGATTGTCTTATTTCATTTTTTTTGGTCAAATTTGGTATTGTTTAATCATCTCGTTATTTCGTTGTTTCTTAAATGTTTTGTCTGGTTGTGCTTGTATTGTATAAATGTATAAATGTATAAATGTATAACTGTATAACTGTCGTTGAGGAGCTGATGGGTTATGAACCAAGCCTTCCAATAAATCAATACAAATTAAAGTTCAAAACAATGACCACAATCAGAGACGATTTATTGCCATATGGAATTTGCACATACAAGGCATTTGGCTTTGTGATTGGTGCGTGACAATAAACACAGTATGATAGAATAAGACATGATTTAAAATAAGAAGAATGTACACAAACAAATAAACCAACTCATTAAGAGTCCGCTGTGACTCGGACTGTCCCACCATCGTGTGCGGCTCTTAGGAGCAGACCCCGGGGTCCCCGGGACCACACTGGGGGGGTCCAGTTAACATGCCGTCTGAAGGGGAGTGTGAGTCCACACCGCGCAGCCAGCGAACGAGACCGCTGAACAGTCACAAGGACCGCACGCGCGCGTCTTTAATTACAAGCCTTCGGTTCATTACGAGCAGAGAAAACACACACACACACACACACACACACACACGCACACACACACAAGCCGGTCATCTCCACGCGCATCGCAGCCAGGACGCAGAGAAAACGTCCGCAGTTGTGATGAAGTTAAATCGGTGCTCGCGCTGCATCACACAACAACAAGAAGAAGCTTTCTGTAAAACACAAGTCTGTTTAACGTGCACGTGGTGGAGCCAGGCAGTGCTGACGCACGCGCGCGCGCACACGCACACACACACACGTACAGCAAAATAAACATTTGAAAGAAGCTATCTGGAAGCAGAGGTTCTCTTACCGTGAGGAAGAGGAGCAACCAACGACGCAGAGGTGGAAGAAGAAATTATAAATCCTTAGTTGGTGCCCGCATTGTCGGACGGAGAGGAGGAAGAGGAGGAGAGGAAGCAGGCTGCTTCTGTGAGGGAATAATCCGACTGTCAGTGACAATAAACCGGAGAGCGGAGGAGGAAGAGGAGGAGGGAGGAAGAGGAGGGGGGGGGGGGTACTACCCCATCCAATTAGAAACAGCGGGATTGATTGTCACAGGAAATAAAAACCGTGCAGTCTGACAGGATTGGTGGCCGGGATTTATGTTATGTTTAATAAAGAGAACATTTAAAAATGAATAAAAAGAGGAAGTAAACATGAATCAGAATCCCAGTGATGAAAGCACGACATGTGCTGCTAATTATTCATATTATCATGATTTAAATGAACAGCTGATGGTTTCAGCACGCGGGGCAGATTCTCCTCACTGCTGGAGTCCGCTGTGTGATATGCACAGCGGAGATTAGTGTTGGTGAAGCTCATTTGCATATTGAAAGAGCTGAAGCTGTTTCTCCTCCCCTGCTGCCACCTAGAGGGAGAGATAGGAACTTCAAGAAAACACCATTTTATTATTTTCCAACCATGATTCTTTAGGATTATAAGACATATACAGTCAATTCCAGTGTTAACCTGATAAAGACACTTAACTGTAACACTATCTGACTGTTTTTAGATGTGTAATATCAGCTGGCAGATAAAGTGGTGTAATACCAGGCGGCAACCTCCGGTTCTGCCGAGT
>NW_022284780.1:0-4014 GCF_004355925.1 Anarrhichthys ocellatus
ACGTATTTACCCTCTTCTACCTGCACAGTGAGCAGACATGTCGGTTCCACAAGTGCTACTTGAGACTGTGGACAATTTTATCAAAAATGACTTAAAAAAGTTGAAGTGGATCAAACCGATTCATCGAGAATTGATCGACACCTACGGCGACGAAATGGCTGTGAACGTCACTGCTGAGGTTCTGAAGAAATTGGGCAAAAATAACGATGCAAAGAAGTTGAAGAACAGTTACGCAGGTGGATGTTTCTTACATTTACAAGTCAAAGTAAGCAAAATTAGATTCTTTCCCTTCTTTTACATTATTCTCTGCATCTGTATGTTTTCATCAGCAGGGGGAAACACAGCTGCACCCTCCACATCTGCTGCAGCACCTCCTGCTGCTCCCGTAGCACCTCCTGCTGCTCCTGCACCACCTCCTGCTGCTCCCGTAGCACCTCCTGTTGCTCATGTAGCAACTCCTGCTGCTCCCGTAGCAACTCCTGCTGCTCATGTAGCAACTCCTGCTGCTCATGTAGCACCTCCTGCTGCTCCCGTAGCACCCCCTGCTGCTCCCGTAGCAATGATGGCTCAGGAAAGAAGTATCATCATCGCCCCGACAGTCACAGGTGGCACCTCTGGGACATGGAATATAACCATCAATAAATAGACTCATGAAACACATCCAGATCGAGATAAGGGAATACACACTTGTTTATTTTTATTATTTTTGCCCAGATTGGCATTTAATGCCGGCTGTATTGTTCTTAGTGCAGTTCGATACACACACACACACACACACACATACCGAGGGGCTCCACGGACATACAGGGGACTTCCATATTAGGAGGTACATTACTGCGGCCATGTCATGAAGTGCACTCTGCACGTGTGCATCTGGGGACGAGGTGGTTAATGTCGTCGGCATAGCTGACGCCAGAACAGCTGTATGGTACAAAACTATAAAACATCATGAAATGTTTATCTCATGTGCACCTGCATTGGAGCCTCTCTATAGACCAAAATAGAAGCGCTCCGTCAAAATGTATAATTCTCAATTATCCATCAGTTATAGTTCCGGGTCCAGATAAAACAGCGTCTGACCGCGGCCCGCCTATTAGTGACCCCTGCTATAGACTCTACCAGATGAAGTATTCTGTATGAAATGTGCTCGCTTAGACGGCCCCTACATCATGCTATGTACACGGGGTCGCTCACACACATACAGCTCCATACTAATATACACACACACACACCTACACACACACACAAGCAAACATTTTTGTTCATTTTTACTCTTATGTTAATTTACTGTAATCATGTATTGCTTAGGAATGTGACCTCGAGAGACGGTAGAGCCGACAAACTTGCTGAAGAGTACATATATTTTAAAGATGACTCTGTTATTTACCCTGCGTGGCAAAAATGTATGAAGTTACACGTACTTAGATTTCTAATCATATTTCTAAGATTTGTTGTGACATCATTTATCATTGTTCCATTGTTGTAAATCATGTATCCATGTAGCCCGATGAGAACATGAGGGGGGGGGTACACAACTAGCCTCTAAGTAGAGAACATCTGAAACTATTGCTTGAGAGTTCATGGAGCAGAGCTACTCAGTTGTCTGACCCTCGGAACTGGTAGAATCTACGCTTTGATTGGCCAGTCTGCGTTCGAGGGGCGGGGCTTAGTGAAGAGTCTATTACGTGTGTAAAATGGGCACCTTTGCATTGTCATGTCATTGTTTCATCACCAGCAAACACTTGTGGGTGCCCACAGCATGTGTAAAAGTTGTAATCCTTAAGAGGAGCAGCTGATTCCTTAGTCAATGAAAAGTTAGAGACAAATACAGAGAGACTACCTTGAATTGATTTTGCTGAAAAAATGCGGACCATGAATACTATCAAAAATGTGTATTGATATAATAAATACCGTCAACATTAAGACTGAAGCGGTAGCCAGTATTCTCTATGTCCCAACACGTTTTAAAGTGTTGATCCTGAGATTTAAGTACAGCTCCATCACGTCTGCAGGTACTTGTCATCTCCACCTGGTGTCAGCAGTTGTGTTACGAAAATAACCCCGATTGATCAGGTGATTGCTTGATTCAATATTATTGGAATTTAATAAACTCTGTTATTTAAAAAGCAGTTTTCTGTGATTACTTTCTGCATCTGTATTGTGATATTATAGCTGGATATTAAGGTCTGTGCTCGAATTCAAATCTTCACTGTTCACTCTGCATGTGTAACAGTACTTTGTTGACATTGTGAGTGAAGACTAATTATGAGACTTCAATTATAGTTTGGTTATTGGTCCCTGTTCTCAGGGTGGTGCCCTATATATATATATATATATATATATATATATATATATATACTGTATGTCTTCTGCCTCTGACTGAGGATAAACTACTGACACCAACAACTGCTAGCATGAAAATATGCAGTTCATTATTTCTTTTTTCAAACAACATGAAACTGAAAGTAAGAGTTGTGTTCTCACTTGTGGACTAAACCATTGTTTCTCTAAAAAAAAACAGGGGGGGGGGGGGGGGGGGTTGAGCCTGAGTTTGAAACTGGATGTTGAGGATTAGCAATCAAAGTTAAGTTAAAGGTAAAAAATAAAGCCTGATGATGGAAAATGCACATAGATTTTCGGATTAATTGCAGATAAGGAGGAAGGTAAACTGTAAAACAAGCTTTGAGTTGGTATCTTCCACAAGCAAGTTCAGACACTCTGTTCCCGCTTTCTTCTTTATGCTGTAACCTCGAGAGGAAAAGCAGCTTACAAGGATATAGAAAAGGAGAAGGTGAGTATTAATTAGGCTCTGCTGCTTCTTTCTTTTAGATTCCTTAATAACATTCATTACAAAAGTTCTGATCAAAGGAAAAGGTTTGAATGGTGACTGATGTGATCCATTTATGAGTTTAATAGTCCAGTGAAGAGTCTTTTATTATCACAAGTTGAAAGGTGAGGCAGTTTAACAAATTACACAACCTGTTCTTTACTTGTTTTGTTGAGAAATAGACAATTCGTCAGTTGTATAAATAGCAGAGGACTTACTCAAATGTTTGTTTCTATCTTTGTTCTCGCTTTTAGCCGTTTGTTGTGTATTTCTATTTTCCTGTAAATTATTCTGTGATTTAAATTAATTATATTTGTTCACATAAAGAAGATTCTGATCCGAACAAAGCCTCAAAAATTGTCATTTTATAGTTTTTTTCTAAAATATATATCAGTTCACCCATTAATACAATATAATAAAATATAATACATTTAATTAAACGTACTGTGTGGAAATCTTTTGTTTTTACATCCCAGATGAAGAACAAAGACATTTTAACATGAGACTCAACATGCAGGCCGTTAGAGTAGCTTCAGTGTTTATGGTTCATAAAATATATGACGTGTTGAGAAAATGAAATCAGAAATTCTCAATAAATGGTATATATTTACCTGGTAAAGCTGTCAGAGTGATGGTTCCTGGTTGTCTTTTGTTCATTCGTCTCTCTGTTGTAGATGTCGTCGCGGAATTTCGAGACAAAGTGGAAAACAGCCCTGACCTCCATCCTGGAGGAGCTGAGCCCGCCACAATTCAGGAAGTTAATTATCAATCTGGACAAAATCCCTCAAGGTCGGAAGACGGAGACGCACAGAGAAGAATTCCCTGATATCATCATCCAGTTCTACGGGACTGAAGGGTCCATCTCTGTGATCGATAAAGAAATGAAGGTCCCGAGGAAGGACGCTAAAGTCCAGGAGCCACTGCAACGCTTTGTGGAGGAAGTGAAGAAACGACGACAGAAAATAAAAGGTGAGTTCAGCAATCAACCGTCTGAATCCATTTACATTATTGACCCCATGTTGAGTTCTTTACAAAATGATCAGACGAATATATAAAACATACATACATAACTGATTTCCAGAAACACAGACGAGCAAACTGGATAGGTTTCATCCAGTTATTAGGTCCCGAGCACCGACATAGTCGGAGCGGAGGACCTATTGTTCTTCTAATTAGGGCCCGAGCAC
>NW_022284781.1:0-4013 GCF_004355925.1 Anarrhichthys ocellatus
CTTGAGTGCGCGTGTGATCCTTTACATGATCACACAGTGAATTTGGCAACAGATTACCGGCCTACCATCTGCTAGTCACACACACACACACACACGCACACCTGTCAATCTATTCCGCTGTGTGTGTGTGTCGATGCACCACGCTGACTCGTTGGATTAATTGTGGGATTTATTCAGTTGGTTCCTGATTTTGGGGCGAGGCAGCCTTCTCCAAAAAGGGTGGAGACCATCATTAAGTCTGACATCACCCCCCCACAGACACAAACACACACACTTACTCTCGCTCTCCAAAAACATACACTAACAATACAGCTGTTGTGTAGCCTAACATTAAAAAATGAGGAGTACTGTGCAACTCCCACGTCATGACATGTTATTATTGCCTCACGATGTGTGCAGGGAATCGTGTGTGTGTGTGTTCTTCGAGCAAAGGTGTCATAACGGGCCCCCTGCCGTTCGGACCTCAATTAACCCCCTGCAACTGCACAGCAGAGCGACGGAGCGTGGAGGAGGGCGGCGGGAGGAGAGGATGAAGGAAGTGATCGGATGACGGCGGCACGGAGGGACTGGTGGACTTCTCTCTCTCTCTCTCTCTCTCTCTCTCTCTCTCTCTCCAGAGGAGCCTTTCATCTATCCATCTAACCTCCTCGCTCCCCCCGCCCCCTGTCAGTCTGAGAGGCGCCCCGGGGGGGGGGGGGGGGCAGATGGAGACACTGAATTCAGGAGCGGGACTTGCACAATGGCGGGCTGAGCCGGCTTTACAAACCCCCGAACGTCGAGTGGACAGCCCGTGAAAGCTGCTAGCCTCGAGGCCGGCTAACATGCTAACACACATATACAGAGAGAGAGAGAGAGAGAGAGAGAGAGAGAGAGAGCAAAAGGAGCTCTTTCTTCTTTTATATTGATAATAATAATAATAGCTATCAAAGCAATCTGAGAACATGTGGCCCATAGCTCCTGGCTTGTGTGCGTGAATGCGACCCTTCGTGGACGGAGTCAGCGTTAAAGCGAGTTGGCTGAAGCTGTGAGAGTGTCCCTTTCCTTTGCAGGATGTGACGCCGGCCTCCTCCCGTTTTCAACTCTGCTTGGAGTCGTCGTTCGATCCGTCCTTCCTCGTAAAGTTGATAACGACCCCCCCCCCCCTGGCATCCTCCTCCCATCCTCAGCGGTCACGCCAATAAAACACGTTTGAGCTGAGGACAGCAAACCCAAGAGGAGATGGAAGCGCGTGCGCACACACACACACACACACACGCACACACACACACACTCACACACACACGTATGATTACGACTACACACTCCGCGTCGCTTACAATCACATGCCAGCATTTGCAACCGCATATGGGCACACAAACACACACACATGCGTGCACTCGCACACCCTGACACCAAGGGGAGACGGGGGTCAGACGGGACTGATTGTCTCTTCCAGTCACTCCAGAGAGCATATTGATTTTTCCCACACTCCTCTTTCCACACACCTCCCTCTCACTCTCTCGCCTCCTTCTCTTCCTCTCCCGAGGACTCTTCCTATTTTTCTCTACCTCCCTGTCTCTGCGCAGCTTTTCTCGACCCCCCCCCCCCCTCTTTCTCTCTCTGTGTTCTTATGCTTCTTTTTTTAGCCTCCTGCCTGTTGAATGGCTCTCACCCTCTGAGATTCCCGCACAACAATGTGACAATGAAATGCGACGGATACATAACCGCAGCGGCAATCACCTGTGCTGCGCTTCAGAAGTGTTCCAAAGCCTCAAAATGATTTACTCTCACCGGATTTAGGACTCCTCGCGTCATCCCTGAGCGTCTGAAACAAGACAGCACTCTGCTGTAAAGCTCTGTATGCAACGAGGCTCCTGCCCTTGTCGGGGAATCGCACACTGTGTCGGTATTTAAGACCCATAAGACTATAACTCACTCGGTCGCTTCCTCGTGCTCTGGCACCCTCACGTCAAGCTGAGGCCTTTATTATTTCACGGTGCTCTTCCTGTCACTTGCCTTTGTTCTTTGCCATTTTTGGGGGGGGGGTGGCTGCCTTTGCATGAACAAATTCCTAGATTATGCAAGGTGCGAGGAACAGGTGATATATCTCCAGTGCGGAGGCCGCCGCTGAAGTGTTTGTGCAGTTGGATATACGAGGGAGTGAGTCGGGAGGCGGCGTTTTATGGCGCAAATTATCAACTCCATGTGGCTCTCTGATGGAAAAACTACCAAGGAAAGGAGAGCATTATTATCCATGGTTGTTCATTCTTTCCTCTGATTTAGCTCAGCGAAGTATACCCATTGATCTTCATCAGGTTCGCCTTCACCAAGACTACATCTTCCCCAATTTGGCAAGACGAGGGAACGTGTGGGTTCAGACAGATGTTGGATCTGTTGTCACAACAACGCTCCTCAACAAGCCAGCTCTGCACAGCGCACAATTAGTTTCACACACATGTTTATCTTGTTCTTATACGGGCTATTTTAGGATAATGGCGGTTGGGCTGTTTTGGTTCGCGTCTGTGGAAAAAAAGCCGCAGTCGGAGGCGCTGCGCTTAAACACACAAACACTGAGGGATAATTGTGTAAAAGGATTAGAGCGGCTGAGACTCTATTGTTGCGACATGAGGGGAAATATGCAAGACTGTCATGTCTGGTTGGATACCTTCCTCTGTTGTTGCTAAACATTCAAATGAACTCCCGGCTTTAACATAGACACTCAGGTACGAATGCCTCCACCGAGACAATGTAAGATGATCGTTTTTTTAAAAACTAACATTTTCAATAGAACAATTTCAAATCATTTTTATGGCAGTTGAACAAATGTCACGGCCCCAAATGTGTTTTCTGCTGTGCTGTGAGGAGATGTAAACTGTAAACAAGGGTTTTTCTCCTGTATCTTGATACAGTGTCTCGTACGATATCCTACGAAAGGTTACCGCTCATTTTTGAGTGTTTTCCTACAAAAGTCCAGCAACACATGTCAATATCCACTTGTTTATCCACATGTCAATATCCACAAACTTACGTCTTCACAGGAAACAACTTAATTAGGATTAGGAAAAGATCGTGACATACTTAGCTAGGTTTAGGCAAAAAAACTTCTTAGTTAGGTTTAGGAAAAGATCGTCAATTACTGGTTTAGGCAAAACAACGTCTTTGTTAGGTTTAGGGAAGAATAGTGAAATACTTAGCCAGGTTTAGGCAAAAAACCTTCTTAGGTTTAGGAAAAGATCGTTAAATACTTGTGCCGTTATTGAAGTACCAAAGTTACGTGACGGATAAATCAACGTTGACTTCTTGTTTCACATGCGGCAGGAACAGCAGTCTCCTGGAAGAAAGACCGATGTTTGTTTGACCCATCCACCTCCCTCCCGCCCCGCCTGGCCTGACTTTTTGCGATCTTTAAACTTCCTGGTTAATGATCACTTGGATTACATACGATTTGCTTTTGTGGGACATCTTACAGTGCATTCATTTTTCTTAGGTATATAGATATAAGCACTTCATGAGATCAGCCTGCCTCCAGTCATAGAGAAGTGAAGAGAAAGATGTGAATGCAACTGCACATGCGAGCAGAAGAAGCATGTTAGCGAAGAGAACATGGGTGTAAGCAATGCAGGATTTAGAATTTTTCAAAAAAGTAGCTTTGTTAAATTGTTTGGTTCCCAACCTCTTACATGTTGAAGTGTCGTTAAGCAAGACACCAGAGGCTAAATTGTTTAAGGGAAAGATGACTGTGATGGTTATATCTTGCTCTGTAAATTGTGTTTTTTCATCAAATCTTCTACTGTTGTTAATATTCAAATAATGACTAATAAATACTGGCTTTTATAGTAAGAAAAAACTAAAATAGTGAGCCCTATTCCTACTGCCCTTTTGGACCATTTCTGTCTCTTTGTCCCACACACACACTACAATATACGCACACCTAACGTGTGAAACCAGACACACCTTCCCAATGTATACCAGCCCCTTCATGGGATCCCATTCACCTCCTCAGCATCTATCCTGGGGCCCTGGGCGTCTGGGTG
>NW_022284782.1:0-4013 GCF_004355925.1 Anarrhichthys ocellatus
ACACACAAACACACAGACACACAAACATAAACACACAAACACACAGACACACAAACACACAGACACACAAACATAAACACACAAACACACACACACACAAACATAAACACAGACACACACACACAGACACACACAAACACACGAGTCAGCACACAGAAGCAGACCTGCAGAAGAAGACATTGTGATGAATACGTGACGCTTCGGCGTACCACGTCACGGTGAGCTGGATGAAGTGCAGCAGGTTTTGGCTGCCGTGACAAACACAGCAGGTCTTGTAGCCGTGGCCCTGACAGAAGGTACACCTGGAGGACGGGACAGACATTACTCCCTCACGTCAACGTCAAAGTGAAACACGAAAGAACCTGAGCAAAACATAAATACAGAGACAACGTGACGGCACAGTGTGTACCGTCTATGGAGCGACTAAATAAAGCACTCTACTCGACTCTATTTAATCTCATCTCACGGCCCAAACTCTTTCCAGCTCCAGCAGCGCGTCTGCCGGACAGAGAGGAGCGTTCAGAGGAAAGAGAAGAAGAAGCCGGCGGACTGGACGCTCACCTCTTACGTCCTCGGCCGTGACAGGAGGTGCAGCGCTTGTTCCTGGAGCGGCCGTGTCCGTGGCAGAAGGTGCAGCGCTTCTGTGGAGTGAGACCAGCGTTTAAAGGAGTGTGTGCATTGTTAGCAGGTCTGTTATTGGCCTAAAGCTGCAGTGAGTGAAGATACAATGAGGATCAATGTCTCCTCTGTTGGACTATTATTTCATCTGTTCTCACACTGCACAGGTTTACTCCATGTCACACCCGCCTCACCCTGTTTCAGTTCATATTCTTTCATTTCATTTCTGAAAACATTGAGAACAAAGTTGGGAGCTGAAACGATGAGTCGAGTAAGTATTTTCATAATCGACTCCTCGTTTGTTTATTCTGTTGTACGTCTGTGCAGCTCTTGTTACGTTCACGTGACTGTAAAGTGAATATTCTTCAGTAATACAACAAACTATTATGTAACTGTGACGGACATAACTCAAACAAAACAATTCATCAATTATTAACAGGAATGAATCGATGGATGCAGCTCTAATGTGGCAGTTTGCGTGTCGTAGAAATGTCCGTTTATTAAACTGAAGGACGAAGATATATTACGATCACATGATGTCTGGGTGAAGGTGCACTGAACAGCTTCACTGACCGTTTCTCTTCATGTTGAACAAAGAAACGTGAAACCTGCTGCTGTGAGCATCTCTACAGAGACGTCTGTACATCTCACCCGGCCTCTCCCGTGGCAGTGTCCACAGCGAGTTCTTCCACAGCCGTTGCACTTGTGACACAGCTAAACACACACAAGCGTACATTACTGTGAATACAAAGGACACGTACAAAGTGCAACAGCAGCAGTTGAGGAAACGAGAGAACGCCGCACCTTCACGATGGACGAGTGCGGCACGAGGACCTTCTCCACCCGGTCGCTGTATCTCTGCGGCAGCACCATCGGAATGTCCCACGGAGGAGGACTCATACCGTACTGAGGACCGTCCACCGCCTGTCCTGTTAGGAGACAGGAAGACATCATCCATGAAGAGCGGTGCTTCTAAACAAAGACTTTCCGTCTCACGTCTCTTGAAGTGAGACGTTCCCGTCAGCCTCAGATGTGCTTTGTGTTTGGCGCTAACTAGCAGATATTAGCATGTTAGCGCGCTAAGCTAAGACGCTGAACATGCTAAACGTTACACCTGATGAACCCTTTAGAGTCAAAGTCAGTGTGTTTCTGGTTAGAAGTCTGAAATCAGGTCTGTGTTTAATAAGCTGAAGACATTTTAATATTTAGTCCGCCTGTAACCTTTTACTTCTGGCCTTTGTGTTTACGCTTCAGACAATCCTGCTCAACAAAATAGCTTATCTTTCTGCAAAAATCCACATTTCCGTCCTCCATGCATTCCTCTACTGCGAGCATGTTAGCATGCTGACATCAGCGGTTAGCTAAGGACACGACACAGCCGACAGCGATGAAAGAACTGGTGATAGGACAGCAGGGACCCGACCCACGTTACGTCTACGGGGGACTGTGGAAAAGGGCCCCTGCTTTCAGGTTCCTGCACACGCACATCGCTGAAGACCTCTCCTGGTCTACCAGGAGAGGTCTGTCCTGTCCTTCTAGCCGTCCTGTGTTGGACGCCTGAGGTCCATCAAATCACAGAACAACAGCTTCATCCTCAGAGCCTGAGAACTGAACACTGTCACCCCCCCTCCCCTGCACAGATGTTTACATTCCGGCTGCACTTACTCCCTATTTATTCATCACACGTGTTAGAGCCAATACAACTCAGCAGATGTGCAACATTACAGGTCACAGTTAACACACATGTTCTATTTCTAATGTATATCTTTATTCTTGCAGAGCAAAAGTAATCCGTTAGCTCGGAGTTCTTCCAGTTGTTTTTACCATTGTAGGGTTCAAACTGCCAGGTGCTGGTCCTGGTCTCAGTGTAGGTCTCCAGTCGATACTGCAGGAGGACGACAATCACGCATCAGTCTCGTGGATTCCCAGTAAATGAAGAGCTTAAAGAGGAACTTAACGCTTCATTTCAGAATATAAAAACACTGACATCACTGGTTTGCATTCGTGCATTGAAATAGCTCTGCACACTAGCAGCTTCTGGAATGAGTTCACACCGGTCCAGGTTAGACATGAAGATATTAGAGGTGACGTATGTGCTCCTACCCTGTACACTAAGACGGGCTTCAGCTCTTTGAAGACCAGGTTCCTGGCAGGTTTGGAGCTGTACTTCCATTTTGATTCCACAAACTTGAGCAGGGCGTCCCGGGCCACATCCTCCGACACTGTGGGGACCCTGGAGGAGCAACACACACACACACACACACACACACGCACACACACACACACACACACACACACACACACACGCACACACACACACACATACGCTCACACACACACACACACACACACTCACTCCCATCATGCCTTCATATCTTTGTCTAAAAGATAAAGACTCTTCGGCAGAGTATCTTATAGATAAGTGAGGTGTGTTATTTGTGTGTTACCTGACGTCGGGCACCAGAGTGTTCTTGTTGAGTTCAGGCTGGGGGGTGTAGGCAGGGGGGGGTGGACACAACGGGTTTTCGCCCTCTGGAGGTGAACAGACACAAGAACATGGATAAAGTTACTCTGAGGAGCTTTCATGTTGTGTTGGTTCTGTCGCCCCCTGTGGACTAAAGTGGTAGTGTCTCTGAGCACCAGACCCTCTTTAGAAAACCTCTCATTTTACTGCAGCAGGGTCTGACAGTCTGCCCCTCTCAGTCCTGGTTCTGGTTCTCCCGTGCCTCCCTTCCCTCCAGCGGGTCCAGCAATAAGTCCTGGGTCTCCAGCAGAGAGGAGGAGCTCTGCTCCTGGAGGAGGAGGAGGAGGAGGAGGAGGAGGAGACGCTGCTGCTGCTGCCGGGAGCTGAGCTCTCCTCCTCCCTCCGGAGCTCCGACTGCAGGTCCAAGGCTGCAGGTGAAGCCGGATCTGGGTCTGTCCACGGTGGACCGGTCTCTGCTGGAGAATCTGGGTCTGTCCACGGTGGACCGGTCTCTGCTGGAGTCTGAGCTGAAGGAGGTTCTGGTGAACCTGCATGAGTTCATCTGGTTTCACCAGAATCCGACCCGGTGGCTCCGATGACGAGCATCAAGAATAACTCTATAGAAACAGACCATCTTCTCTCTGATGGTCTCTTTACTGATGGAGGTCTGATAGAGGATCAGGACTACACTGAGACTGGTTCAGGACCAGTTAGAAGTTCCTCACTGTAACTTTAAAGAAATAGAACTAAAGACTCACCTCCTCCTCTGTGGCCCTGGTATCCGTGTACGTCATCCAGCCAGCCAGCAGGAGGCGCTGAAGGTCCCTCCTCTGGTATGTTGGGATCAAAAGCACCTGAGAAGAAAAGGTGAAGAAGAGGTGAAGAAAAGATGAAGAAGAGGAGAAGAAGGGGTGAAGAAGAGGTGAAGAAG
>NW_022284783.1:0-4013 GCF_004355925.1 Anarrhichthys ocellatus
CTTGAGTGCGCGTGTGATCCTTTACATGATCACACAGTGAATTTGGCAACAGATTACCGGCCTACCATCTGCTAGTCACACACACACACACACACGCACACCTGTCAATCTATTCCGCTGTGTGTGTGTGTCGATGCACCACGCTGACTCGTTGGATTAATTGTGGGATTTATTCAGTTGGTTCCTGATTTTGGGGCGAGGCAGCCTTCTCCAAAAAGGGTGGAGACCATCATTAAGTCTGACATCACCCCCCCACAGACACAAACACACACACTTACTCTCGCTCTCCAAAAACATACACTAACAATACAGCTGTTGTGTAGCCTAACATTAAAAAATGAGGAGTACTGTGCAACTCCCACGTCATGACATGTTATTATTGCCTCACGATGTGTGCAGGGAATCGTGTGTGTGTGTGTTCTTCGAGCAAAGGTGTCATAACGGGCCCCCTGCCGTTCGGACCTCAATTAACCCCCTGCAACTGCACAGCAGAGCGACGGAGCGTGGAGGAGGGCGGCGGGAGGAGAGGATGAAGGAAGTGATCGGATGACGGCGGCACGGAGGGACTGGTGGACTTCTCTCTCTCTCTCTCTCTCTCTCTCTCTCTCTCTCTCCAGAGGAGCCTTTCATCTATCCATCTAACCTCCTCGCTCCCCCCGCCCCCTGTCAGTCTGAGAGGCGCCCCGGGGGGGGGGGGGGGGCAGATGGAGACACTGAATTCAGGAGCGGGACTTGCACAATGGCGGGCTGAGCCGGCTTTACAAACCCCCGAACGTCGAGTGGACAGCCCGTGAAAGCTGCTAGCCTCGAGGCCGGCTAACATGCTAACACACATATACAGAGAGAGAGAGAGAGAGAGAGAGAGAGAGAGAGAGCAAAAGGAGCTCTTTCTTCTTTTATATTGATAATAATAATAATAGCTATCAAAGCAATCTGAGAACATGTGGCCCATAGCTCCTGGCTTGTGTGCGTGAATGCGACCCTTCGTGGACGGAGTCAGCGTTAAAGCGAGTTGGCTGAAGCTGTGAGAGTGTCCCTTTCCTTTGCAGGATGTGACGCCGGCCTCCTCCCGTTTTCAACTCTGCTTGGAGTCGTCGTTCGATCCGTCCTTCCTCGTAAAGTTGATAACGACCCCCCCCCCCCTGGCATCCTCCTCCCATCCTCAGCGGTCACGCCAATAAAACACGTTTGAGCTGAGGACAGCAAACCCAAGAGGAGATGGAAGCGCGTGCGCACACACACACACACACACACGCACACACACACACACTCACACACACACGTATGATTACGACTACACACTCCGCGTCGCTTACAATCACATGCCAGCATTTGCAACCGCATATGGGCACACAAACACACACACATGCGTGCACTCGCACACCCTGACACCAAGGGGAGACGGGGGTCAGACGGGACTGATTGTCTCTTCCAGTCACTCCAGAGAGCATATTGATTTTTCCCACACTCCTCTTTCCACACACCTCCCTCTCACTCTCTCGCCTCCTTCTCTTCCTCTCCCGAGGACTCTTCCTATTTTTCTCTACCTCCCTGTCTCTGCGCAGCTTTTCTCGACCCCCCCCCCCCCTCTTTCTCTCTCTGTGTTCTTATGCTTCTTTTTTTAGCCTCCTGCCTGTTGAATGGCTCTCACCCTCTGAGATTCCCGCACAACAATGTGACAATGAAATGCGACGGATACATAACCGCAGCGGCAATCACCTGTGCTGCGCTTCAGAAGTGTTCCAAAGCCTCAAAATGATTTACTCTCACCGGATTTAGGACTCCTCGCGTCATCCCTGAGCGTCTGAAACAAGACAGCACTCTGCTGTAAAGCTCTGTATGCAACGAGGCTCCTGCCCTTGTCGGGGAATCGCACACTGTGTCGGTATTTAAGACCCATAAGACTATAACTCACTCGGTCGCTTCCTCGTGCTCTGGCACCCTCACGTCAAGCTGAGGCCTTTATTATTTCACGGTGCTCTTCCTGTCACTTGCCTTTGTTCTTTGCCATTTTTGGGGGGGGGGTGGCTGCCTTTGCATGAACAAATTCCTAGATTATGCAAGGTGCGAGGAACAGGTGATATATCTCCAGTGCGGAGGCCGCCGCTGAAGTGTTTGTGCAGTTGGATATACGAGGGAGTGAGTCGGGAGGCGGCGTTTTATGGCGCAAATTATCAACTCCATGTGGCTCTCTGATGGAAAAACTACCAAGGAAAGGAGAGCATTATTATCCATGGTTGTTCATTCTTTCCTCTGATTTAGCTCAGCGAAGTATACCCATTGATCTTCATCAGGTTCGCCTTCACCAAGACTACATCTTCCCCAATTTGGCAAGACGAGGGAACGTGTGGGTTCAGACAGATGTTGGATCTGTTGTCACAACAACGCTCCTCAACAAGCCAGCTCTGCACAGCGCACAATTAGTTTCACACACATGTTTATCTTGTTCTTATACGGGCTATTTTAGGATAATGGCGGTTGGGCTGTTTTGGTTCGCGTCTGTGGAAAAAAAGCCGCAGTCGGAGGCGCTGCGCTTAAACACACAAACACTGAGGGATAATTGTGTAAAAGGATTAGAGCGGCTGAGACTCTATTGTTGCGACATGAGGGGAAATATGCAAGACTGTCATGTCTGGTTGGATACCTTCCTCTGTTGTTGCTAAACATTCAAATGAACTCCCGGCTTTAACATAGACACTCAGGTACGAATGCCTCCACCGAGACAATGTAAGATGATCGTTTTTTTAAAAACTAACATTTTCAATAGAACAATTTCAAATCATTTTTATGGCAGATGAACAAATGTCACGGCCCCAAATGTGTTTTCTGCTGTGCTGTGAGGAGATGTAAACTGTAAACAAGGGTTTTTCTCCTGTATCTTGATACAGTGTCTCGTACGATATCCTACGAAAGGTTACCGCTCATTTTTGAGTGTTTTCCTACAAAAGTCCAGCAACACATGTCAATATCCACTTGTTTATCCACATGTCAATATCCACAAACTTACGTCTTCACAGGAAACAACTTAATTAGGATTAGGAAAAGATCGTGACATACTTAGCTAGGTTTAGGCAAAAAAACTTCTTAGTTAGGTTTAGGAAAAGATCGTCAATTACTGGTTTAGGCAAAACAACGTCTTTGTTAGGTTTAGGGAAGAATAGTGAAATACTTAGCCAGGTTTAGGCAAAAAACCTTCTTAGGTTTAGGAAAAGATCGTTAAATACTTGTGCCGTTATTGAAGTACCAAAGTTACGTGACGGATAAATCAACGTTGACTTCTTGTTTCACATGCGGCAGGAACAGCAGTCTCCTGGAAGAAAGACCGATGTTTGTTTGACCCATCCACCTCCCTCCCGCCCCGCCTGGCCTGACTTTTTGCGATCTTTAAACTTCCTGGTTAATGATCACTTGGATTACATACGATTTGCTTTTGTGGGACATCTTACAGTGCATTCATTTTTCTTAGGTATATAGATATAAGCACTTCATGAGATCAGCCTGCCTCCAGTCATAGAGAAGTGAAGAGAAAGATGTGAATGCAACTGCACATGCGAGCAGAAGAAGCATGTTAGCGAAGAGAACATGGGTGTAAGCAATGCAGGATTTAGAATTTTTCAAAAAAGTAGCTTTGTTAAATTGTTTGGTTCCCAACCTCTTACATGTTGAAGTGTCGTTAAGCAAGACACCAGAGGCTAAATTGTTTAAGGGAAAGATGACTGTGATGGTTATATCTTGCTCTGTAAATTGTGTTTTTTCATCAAATCTTCTACTGTTGTTAATATTCAAATAATGACTAATAAATACTGGCTTTTATAGTAAGAAAAAACTAAAATAGTGAGCCCTATTCCTACTGCCCTTTTGGACCATTTCTGTCTCTTTGTCCCACACACACACTACAATATACGCACACCTAACGTGTGAAACCAGACACACCTTCCCAATGTATACCAGCCCCTTCATGGGATCCCATTCACCTCCTCAGCATCTATCCTGGGGCCCTGGGCGTCTGGGTG
>NW_022284784.1:0-4010 GCF_004355925.1 Anarrhichthys ocellatus
GACACACATGAAGACAGAAAACAGTTCAAATTCACATTTGGAGTGTATTTATTATAATAATAATTGTAATAATAATAATAACCAGTGAAACCTTCAGTCTGATCTGAGAATCTATTACAGAGAATAATCAATAATAATATAATAATCAGTTATAAAAATCTCTCTCGTCCAGAGTCTTCAGGGAATAAATGTTTTTCCACTGCAGAGACGTAGAAGAGTTTACTTCAGCGATGAGAGCCTGAATGACTCAACCGTTTATTCTGAGAGTCTTTCATGAACAACAAGGGCTTCTGGGAGATCTGGAGAAAAACTCAAACGTCCTTTAATACACAAATACAAGTCAAGTCTGAGTTCCAGTCGCGGCGTTACTGTTTGATTTGTTATTGACTTTACTCTCAATATTATAACATAAATTACACATTTTCATTAACAGTAAAAACCTTTTGTGTTCTTCAGTTACTCCCTGACGGTTGGCGGACATTTTTTTATTGGACACAAATGTATAGAAGCTCCCAAAAATAGATTAATAATAATTAAATTCTCATTTGATATTTATAATATTGATTTATTATATTGTAATTCTGATTTAATTCAAACTCAGTCAGTGAAAAGTTTGACTTTGAGTCTGAAGAAACTTGTTTCTCTTCCGGCGTTAAAAGGCTTCCATACAAGAATCCGACATTTAAATATTAAAGCTGCAGCTTTATGTGACTGTAATCAGCGATCCACAGATATGAGTGAAGGAACACACTGGCGCTGATCCGAGGCGCCTCACGAACAATTTATGTGATGAACTGATTCCCGGAGGAGCTTTAATACAAATGTGATTATCAGCTGCAGTGGAAAACACGCTGAGAGGAGAAGTGTCGCCGCAGGAAAACAAAACCAACAAAACATGAAAAATAAATGACATTTATCGGCGGGAGTAACGGATGCTCAGCTGAACTCATCAGTTTAATATCAGTGGCTTTTTAAGTCATGAATTATCATTATTAACCAATAAGAACATGTTTAAGACCCTTTTAAAGACACAGTGAATCATATGAAACTAGTCTGATCTCATGGATCCAGATCCAGATCTCTCTGGTCCTCCAGAAACTAAACCGCTCACCAACCCAAGTCCACTTTCAGTCGATCAAATCGATTCAAATTCAATTTAATCGAATCCTGGAATAGATAATTGGCCCACATGTTGTGTAAAGAAGCCGGTGCTTCACTGCGTCTCTGAATGTCTCTTCTGGTTAAAATAATCATTCAGTCAAAGATGTTCTCAGATGTAAGAAGCAGTCGTGTGGTTTTTCTGTCTGCATGTTTATGAGCTGGCGTACGGAGGCTCAGTCATGACTGAACAATGACACAATTTTAGGAATGACAAGAAAAAAGTATAAAAAGTTTGAGCTGGTTTGTGAAAAACGGCAACGAAAAAGTTTCCAATTCAAAGTTATGAGATGAGATGAGTCGCTATTACACATCTCCATGCAAAAATAGGACTTTTTAAAAATGATGTAATAATAATCAAATAATTAGAAATTAAGCCAAAATCAATCTACTTTAGAATTTTAATGAATTAATCCTAACGTGTTATACTTTCCTCCACTTGTTTTCAAATGATGCAAAAGTGATGAGTTTAAACTTAGTTTAAATCCAGATGTGTACAGATGTTTAGTTTTAAATGAATCTTCAGTCGTTTAGTTTGTAATTTAAATAAATGTTTCATCAGAACTTAAATCTCAAATCATCACAAACATGACTCTTGGATTATTCATCTTTTCTGTTGGACTTTTTGCACAAATAACTAAATAAAATGAAGAAACCTGAACTAAAGCCCCCCCCCCTCTATAAGTCAAACCAAACAAAAAGATGAGATAAAACGTGCCCCCCCCTGTCTGTATAATATCACAGGAACAAAATAAGATTTGATTTTACACATTGTTTTTGTAGTTTAAGGTAACTGATGATCTCAGTCAAAAGTCTCTGCCATCTTCGGAAAACTCTTATTTTGAAATACTAAAAATAGTTCCGAGAGACCAAATGCTTGAATCCCATTGGCTTAGGGCTGAAAAATCCTCCGAGCAGGAAGTCTTTTATTTTGAAATGTCCAGTCACACAGATTATGATTTTGCATGTTTGTTCTGTGAATTGTTTAAAATAATAAATCAAATCCTGTTGAGTCAACGTCTCCGCTCCGTCTTCTGAACACAATCCAACATGGCGTCCCGTTTCCCAGAATCCTCTAGTGATCGCAAACACTTGTTCATCTTTTAAAAAAAAAAAATAAATCTGTAAGAAACTAATTCTCTGCATAATCAGAACCAGGACACATTTATATTTCCTCCTCGGCCATTTTGACATCCCGATGTCTTTTTTCTTGTAGTTTCTTTTGTCGTTTCCGTGGCGACGGCGCCCCCCCCGTGAGTCTGAAGGCACTTGATGTCGTGGCAGAGGCTGAACTCTCGTCCTCAGACAGACAGATGTCAAAATAACAGAAAAAAGTTGTTTTTGAATTTTTCTTTTAAATACAGTCGGTCCGCCCGCTGCAAAAAGTTACCCCCCCCCCCCAACAAAAAAAAGAGAGAGAGAGACGGTCGTTTGTCCGTCCAGCTCGTGGTACAGTACTGTTGATCTGTGGAGGCGGGGGGGGGGGGGGGGGGGGTGTCAAGAAAGTTGACATTCAAGCTTTTATTTCCTCTTTTTTTCGGACTGAAGCGCCGTGTTTGTCTCTGTGCTTTGTGGCGTCGCTGAGCTGAAACCAAAAGGTCAATGAGGTTCACCGGAGAAAAGTGATGAAGAAACAAAGAAAATGAAAATATGATGGCTGATTGTGAGTGTTTCCCTCTCAAAAAAACGATTGCCATTATAAAGAGAAGTCAAAGCTTCACGTGTTAAAGCTGCATTCTCTCTAGTGTCCACCAGGGGGCGACTCCTCTGGTTGCATAGAAGTCTATGAGAAAATGACTCTACTTCTCTCTTGATTTATTACCTCAGTAAACATTGTAAACATGAGTTTATGGTCTCAATCTCTAGTTTCAAGTCTTCTTCAATACAGTACATACAATAGTTTAACTATTTGGGAAATAACTGTGTTCTCTGAGTCAGGCTGCTCTTAGCTTAGCATAAAACTTGGCCTTTTCCAAGTCAAAGTTATGACAAATTAAGTCGAACGGGTGACTTTTTGATTCATCGTTTAACAATTTGGGATTCAGCCGTATGTCCGTGTTCACAGCAAACGCAAAGCGAATGTTTGCATCCACTGTGTCGAGCAAACCGCACACCGGCTGGTTTACTACGACAGGATGAAGCCAAAACAAACATTTATAAACTGATAGAAAATATGCCGAAATAACTTCATAATGATGCCGATTTGTAAAAAGTCTGAACTCATGTTTTGTTAGTTCTCTTCTCAAGATGACAAGTAAATAACTTTTAAAATACTTGTGTTCTCAATGGAGTCTGGATCGATCAGTGCTAAGCTATGCTAACAATGTAGCAGCTCCTTCGACACTCACAATGACGTCATCTATGCGTAAATACGGCACCGTTGTTATTGTTCGGTGTGAACACAACATCAGAGTGAGATGTTCAGGTGGATATGTTTAGTATCTGGATGTTGTTAGCTTAGCATAGCTTAGCATAAAGACTGGAAGCGGGTAGAAACAGCTAGATGATGAGTTCACTAAAATGTTCTCCGTGTGATCACTTGACCCTTTGTGTCGGCCATGTTGGCAGGAAGTCTCTGACGCATCTTTGGTTGTGGGGGGGGCAGATGGGTCAAAGGTTGTGGCGTCCCGTAGAGAGGTGGGGGGGGGGTCACCTCTGCCGGCCAGTCAGAGCCAGACTCAGAGTGACGCACAACTGCCATATATGGGGAGATGAAGGCGGGGCGAGAGACCTCAGATCTGTGTGGGAGAGAGAAATATAGAGAGGGAGAGAGAGAGAGAGAGACAGAGAGAGAGACAGAGACAGAGAGAGACAGAGAGAGAGACAGAGAGAGAGAGAGACAGAGAGAGAGA
>NW_022284785.1:0-4009 GCF_004355925.1 Anarrhichthys ocellatus
AAAACATTTCCCCCAATCAGGACACTGGCTGGAGGAACCTGGACCAATCAGCTTTCGAGTCTTCAAACCCATAATTTACCTGAAAGGCATCACACACGTACACACCACAAGACCGGAGCACAGAGGTCGAAAGTCTGTTACCGGGACAACCGTTACCACATTCCCTGGTGGTCTTAAGGTTACGATTCGGCAGTCTCACCATCGCGTTCTGGGTTAGATTCTTGGTCAGAGAACATCATTTACTTAATAAAAGAAGCTGTTTGATTAACAGCTTTGAGCAAGACCCTTCACTGTGCTTTCGTACTTTACCACCAGCAATGTCATTGCGCATTAAAAGAGTAACACCTTTATTTAACAATAAGGGGGGGAAACAGCAAAATGAAAGAAACCATTGACCATTTTAAATATGCACACGATGCACTGGCCTGGGAGTATAATCCATCCACCACCACGTAAATGGGTCATTGACAAATGAGGCTTCTAAAAAGGTAATTTTAAAAATTATCTTCCAAATGGATGTAATGCATATTTTTGTGTCTGGAAAAATGTGGTGAAACATTGTATTTTGTGGTTGTTATATATATATATATATATATATATATATATATATATATATATATACAATAATTTATCATAATTGTGTTCTCTTGGCAGGTATTTAGTATATTTAACTTTTGATTTGACATTTAAACAGAGAAACATAATAATACAAATATACAAATGAATACATTCAATACAATAGTTCTTCACATCATATCAAGCAAAAAAAAATTCACTTTAACCTATTATTCATTTCTTTAAATTAATATTTTACCTGGTCGCACCACCATGACATTTATCAGTTGTGCCACCTGACAATATTAGTAATCACAGGAAATATGCAGAAAAGTTGCATTTTTTTTTCAAATACAACAACAACATGCTTTTAGTTAACAGTCTCTTTTTAAGTAAAATAAGTCAATATTTCATAGTAATCATGTTTAGCACATAACTGGAATAGGCAAAACCACAGTCGCTTCCGCCTGGGGTGTTGCAGCTTCTACCTCATTGTAGCAGCGTTTTGCACACAATCCATACATGACTTGTTGTCTGCTCCCTGCGTTGTGCTGATTTTGCTTTACTTGACAGTGGCATCCTTAATATTTAAAGAATATTCATTAATATCATAAAAAAATCTCCGGTGTTTACAGACATTTTCAACACCTCCCTGGAGACTTGTCACGTACCAGCCTGCTTCAAGGCCTCCACCATCATCCCTGTCCCTAAAAAAACAAGGATCACAGGACTTAATGACTACAGGCCCGTCGCTCTGACCTCTGTGGTTATGAAGTCTTTTGAGCGCCTTGTCCTGTCCCACCTAAAAACCCTCACCGACCCACTCCTGGACCCCCTGCAGTTCGCCTACAGAGCCAACAGATCTGTAGATGACGCAGTCAACATGGCCCTTCACTTCATCCTCCAGCATCTGGACTCCCCAGGAACCTACGCCAGGATCCTGTTTGTGGACTTCAGCTCTGCTTTCAACATCATCATCCCGTCTCTGCTGCATGCTCTCCCAGCTGCCAGAACTTCAACGTGCCAAAGACAATGATGGTGCACTTCTACACAGCCATCATTGAGTCCATCCTCTGCTCCTCCATCACGGTCTGGCATGTTGCAACCACAACCAAGGACAAGGGTAGGCTGCAGCGCATCATTCGCTCTGCTGAGAGGGTGATTGGCTGCAATCTGCCGTCCCTCCAGGACCTGTTCGCTTCAAGGACCCTGAAGCGAGCACGAAAGATTGTAGCCGAGCCCTCTCACCCTGGTCATGATCTGTTTGTGCCCCTTCCATCTGGCAGGAGGCTGCGGTCCATCAGAACCAAGACCTCACGCCATACAAACAGTTTCTTCCTGTCCACAGTCGGGCTCATTAACAAAGCCCGGGTCCCCCACTGACTCTGTCATCCCCAGGACATTTCCTTCTGGTCTCTCCGCTGCATATCCCTGTTTCTTTATTTAAACACACTCATCACTTTTAACTTTTCACTTCCACTTCACTTGGTTTACAGTCCTGTTATCTGTCTTGTTGTGCACTTTGTTCTATATTTTATTGTAAATTTTAATATGTTTCTATTTCTTGCACTGTGCTGATTGTGATAGTTTAATGTTATTGTTTATTGTTAAATGTTATGCACCACCGCCACGACAAATTCCTTGTAGGTGTAAACTTCCTTGGCAATAAACGGTTCTGATTCTGATTCTGAAAAATAGTTTGAAAGTGTATAATATCGTTAACTTAACACTGTTAAACTTTTGTAAACAATTGTAAATAATGTTAGAGCTTTAAATATAACATCATATAGTGATATTCTTTGCAGTTGCGCCACCTGCCTTACTGGTTGCACCACCTGACATTTGCAACTGATTTCAAATTAAACAGGCATCTACTAGGACACTAGCATTAGCTTTTGTTCTTGCTAACAACTTCATACATATACATTTTGAATAGAATAAAGACATTTATGATAAAATAACATTTTTCTAGTTTTACATTGGTTGTACCACCCTGACATGGAAAGTGAACCACTCTACGTATAAGTTGAAAGTAGCTGTTTTTATCAATATTCAAAAGAGATATAAAAACATTTTCACTCTGCCATAAAGGTCAGTTGAGGTCCTCTTGATGATGCAATAATCTGTTTACTGTTTTCCACTTTAATTTTATAATAAAAGTCCCATCTTTACAGCTGTGCCACCCTGATATTTGAGAACATTGGTTTATTTGAATCGTTTCAACAATAAAAGCATGCCATAGTATTTTATTTTGAATTTATTATCATTTAAATACCTTTTTTAATAGTTTTCTTAGTCTGTTCATCTGCTAGGACAGGTGCACCGCCTGACATTTTCAGGGTTTGAGAAGCCAAAACATAAAATAATATATATTATTTGATTGTACTGAAAGTGTATCAAAACTGGATAGGTTTTATAGAATGAAATTATATGTGTCACGAATTGATACAATTATTTTAAAAGGAAATAGTGGACTCGGACACAAAAATATGCATGTCATGTCATTGACCCAAATACAAACCCGTAACCACAAGCAGCCTGCTCGGCGGTGGAGGGAAACAAGCATCAAT
This sequence comes from Anarrhichthys ocellatus, assembly GCF_004355925.1. Classification (NCBI taxonomy): domain Eukaryota; kingdom Metazoa; phylum Chordata; class Actinopteri; order Perciformes; family Anarhichadidae; genus Anarrhichthys; species Anarrhichthys ocellatus. The sequence goes on from NW_022284785.1 coordinate 3,126, forward strand.
ATTGTCACTTCTGTCAGAATCAGTAGCCAAGTGCTCGGCTTTAATCAATCCTTTACCTTTTGGCGGTGGCACACTTTGTGTAGACTGCTGCTGCTCTTTGCTCTTGAGGCTTAAGCAGTGAGCGATGACGTGTCCCACTTTGTGACTCTTTAGTGGGGAGAGGCTGTGGCCATAACACGTAATAGAATAATAAAATAATTGCCGTCTGTGTCACATGGTTTTCTTTATCTCCTAAGTTGAGTGAGCATTTTTCAGGTTAAAAGGCGTTTAAAAAACGGTTATGGTGAAAAGCTGATTCAAAATTGTCATTTTTATTCTCCGGCTATTTGAAGACTGAACATTCACATTTAGACCATATTTCACTGAGATTTGCAATACTGGCTTTCATCTATCAAGAAATGTGTTTTTTTTTTTTTTAAATGAAGCTCCAAAATGACAATATGTTATTACTAGCACAGTGTAAAGGATGAAAACTTTCAGTGAAATATGTCAAAACGTTTAATCAACATCGTCGGTTAAAAAATCTTTTCAACAGAAAAATGCTTATAGGCCTTAAAAATATTCATTGAGGATAAAGATGGAGTATTTATAAAAAAATAGAATTTCAAGCCTCTCTCTATAACAGTGATTCTCAACTGGTGGGTCGCGACCCACGTCGCAGGCCTTTGCCTGGGAAAAAATAAAAAAATTCTGTGCTTTTATTTTGAAGGGGATTTTTTATGCAGTGGAGTGCCGTCTATTCACACTTCTTAACAATATTTGGCGTTAATGCCTTGTAATGCTAATATCAGCAGAGGATAAACTGAAAACTATACCTCTGTCAAATGACACTAGGCGAATTGAAGACATGTCGGATGACATCAAACAACAGACCACAGCTCGAA
>NW_022284786.1:0-3982 GCF_004355925.1 Anarrhichthys ocellatus
GCACACACTGCAGAGAGAGGTACGCACACACTGCAGAGAGAGGTACGCACACACTGCAGAGAGAGGTACGCACACGCGCACACACTGCAGAGAGAGGTGCACAGTCCCTTAAAGTCGCTTATCTACAGGTATTTATAGAAAGAGAAATGATGTGATGTGTGTGTGTGTGTGTGTGTGTGTGCGCGCAGTATGAAGACACACAGTCTCAGCTGTTGGACCTCCGTCAGCGTTACGAGAGAACAGAGAAAGAGAAGCTGAACATCCACCAGGAGCTGGAGCAGTGCAGGAGCAGCCTGAAGCTGCTGCAGGACAAGCCCAGCTCCGTGAGTACACGCACACACTTCCTTTTGAATATTACCAAAGAGCTACTTGTGTTGTAACCTTTATTCCTGTGGTTGCTCAGCTTTAAATCAAGATGTTTTCATGATGTCATTTTTCCCCCCAGTTTTAGATTATTTTATTTTTTGCGTAAAGATAAATGCAGGAGAAGCACCAGACTTGCTGCTCATGGGCACTGTGGCAGTGTCGGACTTGCTAGCCGTAACCCACCCAGCCCCTCGGGTTCACAGCCTCCCTCCTCACTGCTTACTTAATAACTCTGGAGGCAAAATGAGTCTCACCAATCAGTGTTGTTTGAAATTGAATGAGACGTTCAGTCCTGTTCACTAACAAAGAGGACTGATGATCAATAATGTCAACAGGATGTAATAGTAGTGATGAGTAACCACGTCATCGTCTCACCTGACTCTCCACTCTGAGCTGATCAATAGCAGCTGTTAGTTTAACCTCAGAGAAACTCAAATCAGAAGACGACAGCGAGGCGGAGCAGCCTCTTCTTCCTCCTCCTCTATTACCCCTCTTCCTCCTCTCCTCTCTCATCCTCCTCTCCTCTCTCATCCTCCTGTCTTCAGCTCTTCCTCCTCTCATCCTCCTGTCTTCAGCTCTTCCTCCTCTCATCCTCCTGTCTTCAGCTCTTCCTCCTGTCTCCAGCTCTTTCTCCTCTCTTTCATCCTCCTGTCTCCAGCTCTTCCTCTTCTGTCTTTTGTTGACGTGGCAGAAGGTGTTCGTCTTGTTCCTCAGGCTTTGTTTCCTCAGAGGTTCTTTTTCAGATTAAAAGTCCTGATCCACAGATTCACAGGACCAGATCAACAAACTTTTTGAAAAAGGATAATTCCTGTTTATTACAACTTTCTGTCCTATTTTCATAGTCCTGTCCATCATTTCCTCCAGTTCATTCATGCTCTCATAGAGTTAATAGCTGAGAAACAGATATTCAGATTAGAAACAACCCTCCAGGTTAGATTCATTTATTTGAGTCATAATAACTTTATCAGACCTTCTTCCTGCTTCAACTTTGACCTACCGTACTTACTGTAGTTGTGCACACCCAGTTTTCCTGTGCATTACTACTAATTAGCTGGATTAGTCAAGTGTATCCACCATCAAGAGACTGATGTGTGGAGTTGGTGCAGTTCTCCTTTAAGAAGCTACCAGTGTGGATTTTGATAAAAGAAAAATAGTGTTTTTACATGCGTCCTGTGTTTTTAGTACTGATAGAAATGATGGACCAGACCATGAAAATATGACTCATGTTGAAATAACAGTCCATTATTTATCTGCACCGGGCAATACATGAATTGGCACCTTTTTGTCTAGCATTTTTATTTATTTTTGTTAAATTAAAGATCATATTTTTGTTATATTGACTCTTATTACTGGTCTACAGATCAGTTTCCGGTGCTAATGAGACGTCCTGGTGTAGAGAGTTAATGAGCTGAAGTCCAACCGGAAAAATGTTGCTGTTTTTAAAACGAGCCTGGTGACAGATGGCACTTCTTCTGTGGTGTTTTGGCGAATGTGGCTGTTGAATGTCTAGAAACGGCGGTGTTGCTTTGTAGAAACGGCCGATAAGATACAAACACCCCCCCCCCCCCACCCCCGGCTCTCTCTCGGTCTCTCCTTCTCTCTCTCTGTCTCTGTCTCTCTCTCGGTCTCGTTCTCTCTCTCCCCCCTCGCTGTAGCTGCTCCATCCTCCATGTTGGTTTTGGTTGATTTGCCGGCTGATATCTTCTCTGATATCTTCTTATCCCTCTCCTCCCTCCCTCCCCTCTAGCCATCCATACTGCAGCCTGTCCAAGCCATATTCATTGGCCTTGTCCTGGCTCTGCTGTACTGGTGTTTCGGCCAGTTGTGGTAGAAAGGTACACACCGACATGACACCAGTCTGTCTCTCCGTCTGTCTCTTGTTTGGCCTCCATCTGTCCGTCATCTGTGGAAGGAAAGGTGATGAAGGTGAAGACATCGTCCTGATCTGTGATGAATTCAGGGTCTCGTTGAGAATTAAAACCTGTCCACTGAGATCAGTAAAGTTTTAATAGTTATGTTATTATTCAAATAACGGCCATGTTCCTGACCTTTAACCTTCAGTGCTCCTGTAAGAAATAGTTAATTTTAATGCCATTTTTGTGGAATTATCCACATGAAATTACTTTTGTTTTAGTTCTGGTGAGATGTGTCAGGACAATATTGAAAGACAATAAAAACAAATAAATCCTAATCATTGCAAATAATAAAGTTGCCAAGTCTTTAAATCTTTCCTTAAAAAAGTAATTCCTAAATATGAAAGTCTAAAATTGTTCTATTTTTTATTTATATTGCTAAAAGCAAAAGCAGTTAAGTGTTGAAGTTTAATATCCAGCTCCCAATGTTGTATATTATTTACTATGAAGGTAAAGCAGTAGTTTGGTGGAACAAACAAACGTGTGTAACAGTGTAATGTTTTACACATGTGTAGCTGCTGCACAGATGAAAGCTCTAATAAAAATATACTTGTTTTTTATCCTTTCATAACAACATTGTCAAAAGAGACGAGCGGATCAGGTTGAGGTCACTTGGGTTTGATTTTTTTTAAGCTTATGTTTATTATTAAATGCATCTCTGTGTAGACTGCTGTTACTGAAAGGTTTTAAGTGTTGGACCCTGAATTCTGATCAGCAAGACGTATCCTCGCCTCCTTCCCTTTAAGACCGAGTATCATCCTCGTCATCGTCGTCTTCATGGTGGTCTGTGTTTGTCCTCCTGTGTGAGCAGCTCTAACTTGCATGGCTGTCGGTCACACTTCTTCTGCTTCTGCTCTGCCGACACTAAACTCTGCTCTTTAAAGGGACCGGCTCCCACGCACCTCACCGCCGGCAGACATCTTTAGTTTCATCATCTTCAAGGGAACATTAGTCCTCCGGCTCCGACAAGAAAAACTCTCTGAGTTGAAAGTTTTAATTTGGTTTAAAATGTGAGCAGTTGATCTTTCCTGTAGGCGTCATCGACATGAACCTGTGTAAACGGCTCAACAGGAAGCTCACACTTTAAGTTGTTCTCTATTTTCTTGAGCAGTGTTTCCGCTGCATGGTTCTGGCTCTGCTGCTTTGGTACCAGGACACTCGGTGAATCCTTTTAATCGACAACCAAACAGAGGAACGTCTCAACTTCCTCAGTTGTTTGTTGTAGTTTTGCAATAATAATCTGGGTCTCGTGACAATGCTCGAGGACCAGTCGGTGGTCTGCAGTGTTTTAACTCCACCCTCTCGTATCGGCTCAGCTCGTACTGAGGTGGCACCAAAACAAAGTACCAGGAGCTATCCACAACTTTTACTCACTGAAGTTTAAAGAACTGAACTGGAAGCACGGCTTTATTGTCAACGTGTTAGTTAGTCAGTCTCTCGGTGCTTTGACTACAGCTGGTCACTGTAGTTTTTATTAAACAGGAAGAAGTAGTGCTTCTGTTGGGGACTATTTTAAGCGGCGGATTAATCCACGTTTGGTGCTCTCGTGAGTATTTGTGGCAGCAGGACGGTGTGGGACTGATGGGGATGAATGGACAAGTCGCCCATCGTTGATGTGTTATAGTAGTTTCTAGAAAAAGACATTACATTACTTTTTTTAGGTTTTGTTCTAAATAAATATAAATATATAAATAAATATATAT
>NW_022284787.1:0-4009 GCF_004355925.1 Anarrhichthys ocellatus
GTGCTGGATAGGACCTTTGAGATGATCTCTTTGGTCATGCTGATCTCTTTGAGGTCCCCGTCCTTGACCTTGAGGGTGGTGTTCAGCAGCATATGAAGCACGGGCCGAACCATGCTGATGGTTGGGTACCTACAAGAAGTGATCATGTTCGCCACAACTTTAAAAGGCTGAAGGATTTCAATCAAGTCATCCAACAAAGCCCAGTGAGTGCCTTCAAAGCTGACATGATGACTGCTGGAACTCAACACAATATCAGACAGACTTAGTTTCCAGTCATGCATTGGCTATTCTGATATCCGACTAGTTAACACGATGTTCATACCTGACTATTGTTTTAAGACTTTTTAAAAATGTGAAGGTGCCAAACTCGGTTAGAAACATTGACACTTTACACAACCCCACGGTCCCTCCGGCAGCATCTCTCTTCACTACAGTCGTGTTCTTTAGATTTGATTCATCAGTATTTATTTTGTTGGAAGATTATGACGGACTAACGCGATATCATACCGATCATATATATATATGTAAACAGTCCCATTTCTAACGGAGATCCGCATGGAAACGGCACATAATGTGCATGCCGGGAGATTATAACTTCAAATAATATCATTTACTAAATAACATATACATTGATTTTGACCTGGTAGCGTGAAAGATCTGTTGAACATCTGATAGAAGAGAACTTTCATTCCGCATAGGTACAGCCTGAGAAGAGGCAGCAGCACGGACTGCAGCCACATGATGCTTCCGACTTCGTCTGTGCTTCACGTCAAAGTGTCCGACTCAGCGCCTGCGAGGGATTTATCTGTCCGTGGTTCCGCCTCCAGGAAAATGGCGTCACATGATGGAAAAGTTGGTTGAGATGAACTGTTAAGACAAGAAAGCTTACTTTTAGGACCCTCTCTTCTTCCTTCTACATTTCATGAATGCATTGTACTGTATTGTAACGTAGACTTAAAGTTGTGGTCTAAACCACCGCCTCATTTAACACACTCTTTCGTGGTACAAAATGTAAAACATTTTTATTAGTATTTATTATGAGTCATGTCTTACTTGTAAAAATAAATACTGTATAAAAGATTCTAATAGGTGATAATTCATGAGTCATGTGTCAAAACCATGTAAGCTACAGGATTTCCTAAGGAGAAGGAAATAATTATATTGAATACTTTTTTTTGTTGGAATGTGGACAGTTTGCATTCATGCAGAGCAAGTGACAAAGGTTTTTTAAAAAGGTACATGCTATAAAAATGAGTATTTTATTTAGTTTAGTTACGATGTTATGTTCATATTTAAACACAAACCATGATCTTTTTTTCCAACCATAAACAAGTTTTGTTTCCTAAACCCAACAAATTGTTTCACAATGATAACCAAATGTCATTGTGCGTTTCTGCAAGCGTGATAAGAAACATTTATTAAAAATAGTTGGGGTTGAGAAATGTCAACATTCATCTCATCCAGTGCTTTGCAGAAAGGTACAATGCCAAAATGCTTTTCTGGCGACTGGGTTGCTTTATTAGCCGAACACCAGAGGATCCTCAACTTGCTTTGCTCGGGGGCCACTTTTGCAAAATGACAGTAAACAAACTGTTTTTTGATTAACAGCCTCTATTAGACGATTTAGATTTTTTCTGTATGCAGTCTGGCACCTTATTTACATTAATAGTACAAAAAATCTCATTGTGAATCAATTTATTTTTATTGTGAATTAGAAAATGGTCGTCGGGTTACCAGGCACCAGTCTCACTGCCCGCACCCTCACTGGAGGAACGCACCGACAGCACAAGGCTACAGCCTACAAGTGCAGTCGGCCACGTTCTGTAATTATTTGCTTCAGTGATAACAGGACCACTAAAAATGACAAAAAAACACATTACGCAAATTGTGTTTTCTGTGAATTGAATTATGTATGAAGCCATTTATGCATTATAGGCTGACGGAACAACTCACCATTTCAACTGGCACACACAGACATGAGGAACCGTGATGGATTGAACTGGTTTGTACCCACTAACATCCAGATGGATTTTCCACGAAGTTTGGATTCAGATGATATCAAATGAGCACATTTTGACAGTATGTGTGCAGCCTAAAGGTCACATGCTTCTGCTTGTAGCTGACAAGCTGTTTAATCATAATTTAAGGGCATTTTAAGTTCAAGACGTGAAAATCTATATAGTCTTTGGATGTAGTATATTAGGTGCGATTATTCAGTTTGGTATTATCACCCAACCCTCACATAGAGTGAACAATCTTCCTCGATCTAATGTAATTTGTAATTGCAGATTTTCACTGTGGAATAACAGTCATGTTGTTTTGTACCGTTGGATATGAGGATATCTACTCATGAGTGATTTGTCATGGCGATAGAGTGAGGCCATTTTACAGTTGACATTTGGGACCAGACACCATCGGCTCTTTATCAATAATACGCCTGTAATTTTTAAACGGGAATTCTAGACAGTAATGTACTGTTCTTCATATAAACAGTTATATACAGTTGAATATACCAAATGTTGATGCCTTGGGAGAAAAAAATGATCAACAGCAAGCTACTGTCCAGTCTTGCATATACTACAGTATTTTTTAACGTTCATAACCCATGATAAAGAAATTAGAAAAATAGGCATTAAATATCATGGACCCATGATTATATTCAAGATAGGTTTACTTAACAAGGTAATTTATTTAAGGTTTACTTAATTCACATGTAATCAAAGTTTGCTTTACCTAGTTTTGCCATTTTGTGTTGAATTTTCCTTTTTTTTTGCCGATACATTACTTGGTGTTCACCGCATGCTGCTAGCATGCATGCAAACACTTTCAGCTAACTTTAGCGAGCGGACCGTACTCTCCTTTAGCTGCTGAGAGGATCATATTTGACATTGTTATCTTTCTTTCGAACCATGTTACCGTGTCGAGTCATTTGATTTTAGTAGCCACAGGATTGAATTTCTTAGCAATCAAATCAACAAGCTGAGTTTAGTTAGATGGAGTTAGCTTGGTCATTTGCACTCAACATAAAGGATGTTAACTTAATTCTGATATAATTTATGTTACATCGAAGGTCCGACATATGATTGACAGAAAATGTTGATATTGGCATTGGTATCAGCTGACAAGGTATGTTTATAAAAGGCAGTGGCACGGCCACCCAACTCACTGTACCTTGCACATGTTTAAAATAAAAACATGAATATATGAACCTGTGTATTATTTGAATAGCTTAGTATTGAATGCACAATAAAGAAGTATGTTTATACATGGCACCAGGCCCAGTTTAATATAAAACACAATTTTATACAATATATATAGTCGGGGGTCCCTGCTCCATCTCTCTATCAGTTTGGGGGTCCTTGGCCTGAAAAACTTTGAAGACCCCTGCACTACAGAGTCTTAAGCATGATGGGGAAATATATTAGTTCCTTGGCATAAACACAAAATAAAAGAAACCTTCGTAGGTCAAAGGTTTGATCAATTCTGTATTAAGGGACATTATAGGTGGCGCTCTTGCCCTGCAGGATTCCAACCGGCAATCGATCCCCAAAGCCACCAGGTTAGATGCTCCTACCTGTGTGAGCACCATCAGGATGCTGAGCAGCACCAGGCAGAGGGGCAGGTCATGGTGAGGTCGACCCAGGTCTGTCAGCACTGCGCAGGGAATGGCCACCAAGCCCACCAGGATATCCGCCACTGACAATGATACCTTCACAGAGTAAAACACACTTTTGGTCCTTTAGATATCTGCTCGTAGTTTTCCTCAAACCACAGGTTCGTATGTCACATTTTAGATGGGGTCGAAACAGGTTTCCTCACCAGGAAGTAATTGGTGACAGTGCGGAGTTTTCTGTTGCGGCTGACAGCCAGACAGACCAGGAAGTTGCCGATGATGGCCAGCACTGCGATGACGAGCTCGGTGGCGATGTAAAGCCCCCTCATCATCACAGTAGAAGTAATTCGATTATTACATCTGATAACTTCTACTGTCACAGTACAAGTTATCAGA
>NW_022284788.1:0-4009 GCF_004355925.1 Anarrhichthys ocellatus
CACCCAGACGCCCAGGGCCCCAGGATAGATGCTGAGGAGGTGAATGGGATCCCATGAAGGGGCTGGTATACATTGGGAAGGTGTGTCTGGTTTCACACGTTAGGTGTGCGTATATTGTAGTGTGTGTGTGGGACAAAGAGACAGAAATGGTCCAAAAGGGCAGTAGGAATAGGGCTCACTATTTTAGTTTTTTCTTACTATAAAAGCCAGTATTTATTAGTCATTATTTGAATATTAACAACAGTAGAAGATTTGATGAAAAAACACAATTTACAGAGCAAGATATAACCATCACAGTCATCTTTCCCTTAAACAATTTAGCCTCTGGTGTCTTGCTTAACGACACTTCAACATGTAAGAGGTTGGGAACCAAACAATTTAACAAAGCTACTTTTTTGAAAAATTCTAAATCCTGCATTGCTTACACCCATGTTCTCTTCGCTAACATGCTTCTTCTGCTCGCATGTGCAGTTGCATTCACATCTTTCTCTTCACTTCTCTATGACTGGAGGCAGGCTGATCTCATGAAGTGCTTATATCTATATACCTAAGAAAAATGAATGCACTGTAAGATGTCCCACAAAAGCAAATCGTATGTAATCCAAGTGATCATTAACCAGGAAGTTTAAAGATCGCAAAAAGTCAGGCCAGGCGGGGCGGGAGGGAGGTGGATGGGTCAAACAAACATCGGTCTTTCTTCCAGGAGACTGCTGTTCCTGCCGCATGTGAAACAAGAAGTCAACGTTGATTTATCCGTCACGTAACTTTGGTACTTCAATAACGGCACAAGTATTTAACGATCTTTTCCTAAACCTAAGAAGGTTTTTTGCCTAAACCTGGCTAAGTATTTCACTATTCTTCCCTAAACCTAACAAAGACGTTGTTTTGCCTAAACCAGTAATTGACGATCTTTTCCTAAACCTAACTAAGAAGTTTTTTTGCCTAAACCTAGCTAAGTATGTCACGATCTTTTCCTAATCCTAATTAAGTTGTTTCCTGTGAAGACGTAAGTTTGTGGATATTGACATGTGGATAAACAAGTGGATATTGACATGTGTTGCTGGACTTTTGTAGGAAAACACTCAAAAATGAGCGGTAACCTTTCGTAGGATATCGTACGAGACACTGTATCAAGATACAGGAGAAAAACCCTTGTTTACAGTTTACATCTCCTCACAGCACAGCAGAAAACACATTTGGGGCCGTGACATTTGTTCAACTGCCATAAAAATGATTTGAAATTGTTCTATTGAAAATGTTAGTTTTTAAAAAAACGATCATCTTACATTGTCTCGGTGGAGGCATTCGTACCTGAGTGTCTATGTTAAAGCCGGGAGTTCATTTGAATGTTTAGCAACAACAGAGGAAGGTATCCAACCAGACATGACAGTCTTGCATATTTCCCCTCATGTCGCAACAATAGAGTCTCAGCCGCTCTAATCCTTTTACACAATTATCCCTCAGTGTTTGTGTGTTTAAGCGCAGCGCCTCCGACTGCGGCTTTTTTTCCACAGACGCGAACCAAAACAGCCCAACCGCCATTATCCTAAAATAGCCCGTATAAGAACAAGATAAACATGTGTGTGAAACTAATTGTGCGCTGTGCAGAGCTGGCTTGTTGAGGAGCGTTGTTGTGACAACAGATCCAACATCTGTCTGAACCCACACGTTCCCTCGTCTTGCCAAATTGGGGAAGATGTAGTCTTGGTGAAGGCGAACCTGATGAAGATCAATGGGTATACTTCGCTGAGCTAAATCAGAGGAAAGAATGAACAACCATGGATAATAATGCTCTCCTTTCCTTGGTAGTTTTTCCATCAGAGAGCCACATGGAGTTGATAATTTGCGCCATAAAACGCCGCCTCCCGACTCACTCCCTCGTATATCCAACTGCACAAACACTTCAGCGGCGGCCTCCGCACTGGAGATATATCACCTGTTCCTCGCACCTTGCATAATCTAGGAATTTGTTCATGCAAAGGCAGCCACCCCCCCCCCAAAAATGGCAAAGAACAAAGGCAAGTGACAGGAAGAGCACCGTGAAATAATAAAGGCCTCAGCTTGACGTGAGGGTGCCAGAGCACGAGGAAGCGACCGAGTGAGTTATAGTCTTATGGGTCTTAAATACCGACACAGTGTGCGATTCCCCGACAAGGGCAGGAGCCTCGTTGCATACAGAGCTTTACAGCAGAGTGCTGTCTTGTTTCAGACGCTCAGGGATGACGCGAGGAGTCCTAAATCCGGTGAGAGTAAATCATTTTGAGGCTTTGGAACACTTCTGAAGCGCAGCACAGGTGATTGCCGCTGCGGTTATGTATCCGTCGCATTTCATTGTCACATTGTTGTGCGGGAATCTCAGAGGGTGAGAGCCATTCAACAGGCAGGAGGCTAAAAAAAGAAGCATAAGAACACAGAGAGAGAAAGAGGGGGGGGGGGGGTCGAGAAAAGCTGCGCAGAGACAGGGAGGTAGAGAAAAATAGGAAGAGTCCTCGGGAGAGGAAGAGAAGGAGGCGAGAGAGTGAGAGGGAGGTGTGTGGAAAGAGGAGTGTGGGAAAAATCAATATGCTCTCTGGAGTGACTGGAAGAGACAATCAGTCCCGTCTGACCCCCGTCTCCCCTTGGTGTCAGGGTGTGCGAGTGCACGCATGTGTGTGTGTTTGTGTGCCCATATGCGGTTGCAAATGCTGGCATGTGATTGTAAGCGACGCGGAGTGTGTAGTCGTAATCATACGTGTGTGTGTGAGTGTGTGTGTGTGTGCGTGTGTGTGTGTGTGTGTGTGCGCACGCGCTTCCATCTCCTCTTGGGTTTGCTGTCCTCAGCTCAAACGTGTTTTATTGGCGTGACCGCTGAGGATGGGAGGAGGATGCCAGGGGGGGGGGGGTCGTTATCAACTTTACGAGGAAGGACGGATCGAACGACGACTCCAAGCAGAGTTGAAAACGGGAGGAGGCCGGCGTCACATCCTGCAAAGGAAAGGGACACTCTCACAGCTTCAGCCAACTCGCTTTAACGCTGACTCCGTCCACGAAGGGTCGCATTCACGCACACAAGCCAGGAGCTATGGGCCACATGTTCTCAGATTGCTTTGATAGCTATTATTATTATTATCAATATAAAAGAAGAAAGAGCTCCTTTTGCTCTCTCTCTCTCTCTCTCTCTCTCTCTCTCTCTCTGTATATGTGTGTTAGCATGTTAGCCGGCCTCGAGGCTAGCAGCTTTCACGGGCTGTCCACTCGACGTTCGGGGGTTTGTAAAGCCGGCTCAGCCCGCCATTGTGCAAGTCCCGCTCCTGAATTCAGTGTCTCCATCTGCCCCCCCCCCCCCCCCGGGGCGCCTCTCAGACTGACAGGGGGCGGGGGGAGCGAGGAGGTTAGATGGATAGATGAAAGGCTCCTCTGGAGAGAGAGAGAGAGAGAGAGAGAGAGAGAGAGAGAGAAGTCCACCAGTCCCTCCGTGCCGCCGTCATCCGATCACTTCCTTCATCCTCTCCTCCCGCCGCCCTCCTCCACGCTCCGTCGCTCTGCTGTGCAGTTGCAGGGGGTTAATTGAGGTCCGAACGGCAGGGGGCCCGTTATGACACCTTTGCTCGAAGAACACACACACACGATTCCCTGCACACATCGTGAGGCAATAATAACATGTCATGACGTGGGAGTTGCACAGTACTCCTCATTTTTTAATGTTAGGCTACACAACAGCTGTATTGTTAGTGTATGTTTTTGGAGAGCGAGAGTAAGTGTGTGTGTTTGTGTCTGTGGGGGGGTGATGTCAGACTTAATGATGGTCTCCACCCTTTTTGGAGAAGGCTGCCTCGCCCCAAAATCAGGAACCAACTGAATAAATCCCACAATTAATCCAACGAGTCAGCGTGGTGCATCGACACACACACACAGCGGAATAGATTGACAGGTGTGCGTGTGTGTGTGTGTGTGACTAGCAGATGGTAGGCCGGTAATCTGTTGCCAAATTCACTGTGTGATCATGTAAAGGATCACACGCGCACTCAAG
>NW_022284789.1:0-4009 GCF_004355925.1 Anarrhichthys ocellatus
CACCCAGACGCCCAGGGCCCCAGGATAGATGCTGAGGAGGTGAATGGGATCCCATGAAGGGGCTGGTATACATTGGGAAGGTGTGTCTGGTTTCACACGTTAGGTGTGCGTATATTGTAGTGTGTGTGTGGGACAAAGAGACAGAAATGGTCCAAAAGGGCAGTAGGAATAGGGCTCACTATTTTAGTTTTTTCTTACTATAAAAGCCAGTATTTATTAGTCATTATTTGAATATTAACAACAGTAGAAGATTTGATGAAAAAACACAATTTACAGAGCAAGATATAACCATCACAGTCATCTTTCCCTTAAACAATTTAGCCTCTGGTGTCTTGCTTAACGACACTTCAACATGTAAGAGGTTGGGAACCAAACAATTTAACAAAGCTACTTTTTTGAAAAATTCTAAATCCTGCATTGCTTACACCCATGTTCTCTTCGCTAACATGCTTCTTCTGCTCGCATGTGCAGTTGCATTCACATCTTTCTCTTCACTTCTCTATGACTGGAGGCAGGCTGATCTCATGAAGTGCTTATATCTATATACCTAAGAAAAATGAATGCACTGTAAGATGTCCCACAAAAGCAAATCGTATGTAATCCAAGTGATCATTAACCAGGAAGTTTAAAGATCGCAAAAAGTCAGGCCAGGCGGGGCGGGAGGGAGGTGGATGGGTCAAACAAACATCGGTCTTTCTTCCAGGAGACTGCTGTTCCTGCCGCATGTGAAACAAGAAGTCAACGTTGATTTATCCGTCACGTAACTTTGGTACTTCAATAACGGCACAAGTATTTAACGATCTTTTCCTAAACCTAAGAAGGTTTTTTGCCTAAACCTGGCTAAGTATTTCACTATTCTTCCCTAAACCTAACAAAGACGTTGTTTTGCCTAAACCAGTAATTGACGATCTTTTCCTAAACCTAACTAAGAAGTTTTTTTGCCTAAACCTAGCTAAGTATGTCACGATCTTTTCCTAATCCTAATTAAGTTGTTTCCTGTGAAGACGTAAGTTTGTGGATATTGACATGTGGATAAACAAGTGGATATTGACATGTGTTGCTGGACTTTTGTAGGAAAACACTCAAAAATGAGCGGTAACCTTTCGTAGGATATCGTACGAGACACTGTATCAAGATACAGGAGAAAAACCCTTGTTTACAGTTTACATCTCCTCACAGCACAGCAGAAAACACATTTGGGGCCGTGACATTTGTTCAACTGCCATAAAAATGATTTGAAATTGTTCTATTGAAAATGTTAGTTTTTAAAAAAACGATCATCTTACATTGTCTCGGTGGAGGCATTCGTACCTGAGTGTCTATGTTAAAGCCGGGAGTTCATTTGAATGTTTAGCAACAACAGAGGAAGGTATCCAACCAGACATGACAGTCTTGCATATTTCCCCTCATGTCGCAACAATAGAGTCTCAGCCGCTCTAATCCTTTTACACAATTATCCCTCAGTGTTTGTGTGTTTAAGCGCAGCGCCTCCGACTGCGGCTTTTTTTCCACAGACGCGAACCAAAACAGCCCAACCGCCATTATCCTAAAATAGCCCGTATAAGAACAAGATAAACATGTGTGTGAAACTAATTGTGCGCTGTGCAGAGCTGGCTTGTTGAGGAGCGTTGTTGTGACAACAGATCCAACATCTGTCTGAACCCACACGTTCCCTCGTCTTGCCAAATTGGGGAAGATGTAGTCTTGGTGAAGGCGAACCTGATGAAGATCAATGGGTATACTTCGCTGAGCTAAATCAGAGGAAAGAATGAACAACCATGGATAATAATGCTCTCCTTTCCTTGGTAGTTTTTCCATCAGAGAGCCACATGGAGTTGATAATTTGCGCCATAAAACGCCGCCTCCCGACTCACTCCCTCGTATATCCAACTGCACAAACACTTCAGCGGCGGCCTCCGCACTGGAGATATATCACCTGTTCCTCGCACCTTGCATAATCTAGGAATTTGTTCATGCAAAGGCAGCCACCCCCCCCCCAAAAATGGCAAAGAACAAAGGCAAGTGACAGGAAGAGCACCGTGAAATAATAAAGGCCTCAGCTTGACGTGAGGGTGCCAGAGCACGAGGAAGCGACCGAGTGAGTTATAGTCTTATGGGTCTTAAATACCGACACAGTGTGCGATTCCCCGACAAGGGCAGGAGCCTCGTTGCATACAGAGCTTTACAGCAGAGTGCTGTCTTGTTTCAGACGCTCAGGGATGACGCGAGGAGTCCTAAATCCGGTGAGAGTAAATCATTTTGAGGCTTTGGAACACTTCTGAAGCGCAGCACAGGTGATTGCCGCTGCGGTTATGTATCCGTCGCATTTCATTGTCACATTGTTGTGCGGGAATCTCAGAGGGTGAGAGCCATTCAACAGGCAGGAGGCTAAAAAAAGAAGCATAAGAACACAGAGAGAGAAAGAGGGGGGGGGGGGGTCGAGAAAAGCTGCGCAGAGACAGGGAGGTAGAGAAAAATAGGAAGAGTCCTCGGGAGAGGAAGAGAAGGAGGCGAGAGAGTGAGAGGGAGGTGTGTGGAAAGAGGAGTGTGGGAAAAATCAATATGCTCTCTGGAGTGACTGGAAGAGACAATCAGTCCCGTCTGACCCCCGTCTCCCCTTGGTGTCAGGGTGTGCGAGTGCACGCATGTGTGTGTGTTTGTGTGCCCATATGCGGTTGCAAATGCTGGCATGTGATTGTAAGCGACGCGGAGTGTGTAGTCGTAATCATACGTGTGTGTGTGAGTGTGTGTGTGTGTGCGTGTGTGTGTGTGTGTGTGTGCGCACGCGCTTCCATCTCCTCTTGGGTTTGCTGTCCTCAGCTCAAACGTGTTTTATTGGCGTGACCGCTGAGGATGGGAGGAGGATGCCAGGGGGGGGGGGGTCGTTATCAACTTTACGAGGAAGGACGGATCGAACGACGACTCCAAGCAGAGTTGAAAACGGGAGGAGGCCGGCGTCACATCCTGCAAAGGAAAGGGACACTCTCACAGCTTCAGCCAACTCGCTTTAACGCTGACTCCGTCCACGAAGGGTCGCATTCACGCACACAAGCCAGGAGCTATGGGCCACATGTTCTCAGATTGCTTTGATAGCTATTATTATTATTATCAATATAAAAGAAGAAAGAGCTCCTTTTGCTCTCTCTCTCTCTCTCTCTCTCTCTCTCTCTCTCTGTATATGTGTGTTAGCATGTTAGCCGGCCTCGAGGCTAGCAGCTTTCACGGGCTGTCCACTCGACGTTCGGGGGTTTGTAAAGCCGGCTCAGCCCGCCATTGTGCAAGTCCCGCTCCTGAATTCAGTGTCTCCATCTGCCCCCCCCCCCCCCCCGGGGCGCCTCTCAGACTGACAGGGGGCGGGGGGAGCGAGGAGGTTAGATGGATAGATGAAAGGCTCCTCTGGAGAGAGAGAGAGAGAGAGAGAGAGAGAGAGAGAGAGAAGTCCACCAGTCCCTCCGTGCCGCCGTCATCCGATCACTTCCTTCATCCTCTCCTCCCGCCGCCCTCCTCCACGCTCCGTCGCTCTGCTGTGCAGTTGCAGGGGGTTAATTGAGGTCCGAACGGCAGGGGGCCCGTTATGACACCTTTGCTCGAAGAACACACACACACGATTCCCTGCACACATCGTGAGGCAATAATAACATGTCATGACGTGGGAGTTGCACAGTACTCCTCATTTTTTAATGTTAGGCTACACAACAGCTGTATTGTTAGTGTATGTTTTTGGAGAGCGAGAGTAAGTGTGTGTGTTTGTGTCTGTGGGGGGGTGATGTCAGACTTAATGATGGTCTCCACCCTTTTTGGAGAAGGCTGCCTCGCCCCAAAATCAGGAACCAACTGAATAAATCCCACAATTAATCCAACGAGTCAGCGTGGTGCATCGACACACACACACAGCGGAATAGATTGACAGGTGTGCGTGTGTGTGTGTGTGTGACTAGCAGATGGTAGGCCGGTAATCTGTTGCCAAATTCACTGTGTGATCATGTAAAGGATCACACGCGCACTCAAG
>NW_022284790.1:0-4008 GCF_004355925.1 Anarrhichthys ocellatus
TCAAAAAAGTAATAGTACAGTATGCCCAAAATAGTCATAAAAAAGTCGTAGTATAGTATGTCGAAAAAAGTGATAAACGGTCATAGTATAGTATGTCATTATTACTGACTTTGCTTCTTCACCGGAGTCTCTGTGCTTTCTCACCTCGCAGGTTTCCGTGGATCCTGGTGATACCTGGACCCTGGTCTGGCCTCCTGCCGTGGTTCTGTCATATGCATTGAATGTGTTGTAACTGTTATGTTGTTCATTCTGTACACATGACATCTATTGCACTTCTGTCCATCCTGGGAGAGGGATCCCTCCTCTGTTGCTCTCCCACAGGTCTCTCCCTCTTTTCTCCCCGTTAAAGGGTGTTTTTTGGGGGAGTTTTTCCTGTTTCGATGTGAGGGTTCTGGGACAGAGGATGTCGTATGTGTACTGATTGTAAAGCCCTCTGAGGCTAATTTGTAATTTGTGATTTTGGGCTGTACAAAAATAAATTGAATTGAATTGAATATGTCGAAAAAACTGTGTTGAAAACGTCATTAAAAAAAGTGATAGTATAGTATGGCAAAAACGGTCATAGTATATAGTATGATGAAAAAAATCATAATATAGAATGTCGGGAAAAGTCATAAAAAAGTCAGTATAATATCTCAAAAAAAGTAATTGGATAGTATGTCGAAAAAAGTCATAAAGAATCATAGTATGTTGAAAAAAGTAACAAAAAAAAAGTCATGGCATACTATAGCATCAATTTATCAAACTTATCACATTCTAGCAAGACGTTTAAGATGTACAACATCACGTATTTCTAGCCATTTTTCTGTCTTCTCTTGAGATGTTTTATTTACTTTTACTATATCTCCTATTCTGCCTCTGATAAGCCTTGCTTAAAGGGCACCAATATTACACAGAAATGTCCATTTACTTCACAAGGAATCATACTCTGCCTATGAAAACCGCTGATGTCTTTTGTATCTCCGGGTTAGGGTTAAAGATTGAGACTTCTGACATTTGACAAAAGATCAGCGTCAAAAACTGCCGGCCGTCAAGTTGAAAGACGATGGCATTTAACAGGCAGGTAGAACCTAATCAGAATGCTGTTGAAATGCATTGTGGGAATGGTGATATCCAATGTTTTTGACTCATTCTGGGGATTAAAAGTCAGGATATCTCAGCCTCTGCTGCTTTGATTCTTACCGTTCTCTCTTAAAAGTCACCCAACATTATCAAAGTACATTAACTCTTTAACGTGCAAGAGTCTTACAAAACACAGCTTTTTCTCATGGCTAAGTAATTATGCCTCTTCTGGATTGGAAAAATCACATAACCCCCCCTTAAGAAATAGGGAATATTCAAGCGAGCTGCCCTTCAATCATCCGTGAATGTCTATGAGATGCCTTTTCTATTTGTTGATCACACAATGACCTCACCGTCCTCATCCACCTCCTCAATGATGGCATCCAACTCCTCCCTCGACGGGTTCTGGCCCAGCATCCTCATCACCTGGCCCAACTCCTTGGTGCTGATGTCACCGCCACCGTCGGTGTCGAACATGTCGAAGGCGGCCTTGAACTCTGGACGAGAGAAGGAAATAGATAAAAATTCGTAAAACTCTAAACTGGCAAAACTTAGGTAGGCAGGTTGTAAAAATCAATCGATGGAATTACCAAGAAAAACTTCCATGAACCCCTTTTTTATAGCTGCTCATTCATTGATCTGCCGCTCCTCTTGGAACCAGCTTTAGTATAGGGGAAGACATCAAGTGTAATCCACCAATTAATTGAAGTAATTAGTAATAATGAAGGACTGACCTGCAATCATCTCCTCGGTCAGGAAGGAGCGGGCATCACTTTGGGCGTCAGTGGGCTTCAGAGAGACGAATGGAAAAAGGTGGGAGATTAACAGGAGAGGTGATTAGAAAGGGAGACGTTATTAGTTGTATTCACCAGCAGCTGCATAATGACATGTCATTAACAAAACGTGATTGTGGCAGAGTCAAAGAGGATAACAGCGTCTTCATCAGGACTCAGCCACTCACACAATCACCCACATTTGGATTCTGCTGCTTCAGGTGCTATCATAGACAAAGTGACAGCCAAGGACTGGAAATAGCCTCATGTCAGGTAAGAACTCATGTTTAATCCTCTGCCAGCTGTCTGCACTTGTTGAATGATGGTTCTTAAAGGGGAACGCCACTCCCTTCACACATTTAGGGCTTTTGTTTGATCGGGGAGACGTTGCAGACTGTTGAGGTTTTTCACTGAAACTGTATTGTTTTTTGTCTGCTGCTGCCGTCAGATCCAACAACATTCCCACTGGTAGTTGTTCTCCCACTCCTACCATCTTGCTCTCACATCCAGACATGATGCCTGATGACATCACAACTTTACATTGCAATTTTCTAAGAGGAGCATTGAAGAAAATGTTGGCTGGAGTTGATCAAAGCATTGCAATACTTACACTTGTAAATTAAATATGGATCTGAGACGTAACATAATGATATTTCTCTGTCGTGTGAAAGTACAATGTTTTCCTCTGAAGTAGAAGTACACAGTAAGTAGCAGGCTATACAAGTGCTTTCTGGGCATTTGGATTAGTTATTTGGGGACACAATGAGTTAGAATAGTAACATGATTCAATGTAATTTATTTCTAAACATCATAATATGTCTATAGCTGTTCAGGGCTCTTTTAGTTTGCCTAACGATAAAGTCTGACTCTGGTGTTTTTCCCTGACACAGAGTGTATTTCACCAATGTTTCGACGCAACTATGTCATGGCAGGTGTATCGCCGAGGACCCAGGAAGTGGACGTAGTGTAATAAGCAACAACATCTGCATAGGGAGGAGGTCAGGGTGGATGGGAGGGTCAAAAAACACCGTACTTTCACCCATGAGACCGCTGTCCGAGTTCCGAAAAGTCAACGTAGACTTATTTGTCACATAACTTCAATACTTTAGTAACCGCCACTTCTGAAGTCATTTTAACCACAATCTTTTCCTAAACCTAACCAAGTAACCAAGTACTTTTCTTGCCTAAACAGGTTATGCACTGCAGGGAATTGTGCAGGTGCACTGATCGCTCATGTTGCTGGACATTTCATAAGAAAACACAAAAAAAAAACTAACATAACCTTTTGTGAGAAATCATATGATCTGTTGTAGGAAGATATGTTGCTGAATTAAATTGAGTTGTATTCCCCAGTAAATGCTGTATCCTGGTCCACGGTAGTCCAGGAGGACAGTCAATTATTTCCCCTCTCTCCCAGTTTGCTCGACAGAACCTCATCAATAACCGCAATATATAGAAGGCCACACAAGCCCACCCATTAGTTCACTGTAAAACTATTTGGGAGAGGATTAGAGAGGGATTTTCTCAAGGTGAATGTCCTAAATTAGGACACTCAGAGAAGGCAGCAGGTCTTCTCACTTTACTCAGCTGCGCGCTTCCTATCTTTAGTAACTCAGATCTAAATATCAAACAAAATCATATCAGTCTTTAAACAAACAGCGAAGAGGACTAAAAGAAGAAACAGCACTTGTAAAGAAATCCATCTGATAACCCAGCTGTGCTGCACATGAGGACTTCCTGGGTGACCGTGTGGTTCGAAGAATATCCATCTTCTGCCATCTGGTTTTTATCCTCATCGGCTGACAACAAAAGCAAATCCTCAAAATTAAATTTCCGTCTTGTTTACCTCCTTCTTAGTTTTCGGTTTCTTACCATGGCAGCTGGCTGTGCTGAACAACAGACAACAGTAAGAAACGGCAGACGTCGGGGAAGGTTTTCCTGCAACACAGTTCAGGCGGCTTTACTCCCCCCATAAGTACCCTCTCATCCCGCTACACTTTTTCTGAAAATGATCAGGATTGGGCAAGGGCCCCCCCTCCTCAGACAAGAGACAGCCAATCAAATCCGACTTTAGTTTGTGCCCTCGTACAATCTCTTGACGGACATCCCCTTGTGTGGCACTCTCCCCAATCCCCCATATTTAGATAACAGACAAGCTTAGTGAGATTTATTT
>NW_022284791.1:0-3908 GCF_004355925.1 Anarrhichthys ocellatus
ACACTGAACAGTGAGCAGTGAACAGTGAACACTGTCAGTGAACAGTGTACAGTGAGCAGTGAACAGTGAACACTGTCAGTGAACACCGTCAGTGAACAGTGAACAGTGAAAAGTGGCGTTACTGCAGCCCGTTAGATGATAATGAAACCATTGAATTGTTCACAGAGACGTGTCAGACGTGGGACATCTTGTCTTCTGGCTGCTGTGGACAATATGCTGCAGGTGATGACGAGCTGTTAGGAGACACCTTTATAACACCTGTTACAGTCGCTCCTCCTCAGTCCAAATATGGTCACGTCCTGTTCACTGGTTGCAAAAAAAACAAAGATGGCGACGGCCGTAATCCAAGCAAACAATGTGTGACATCACTATGACTATGTCCACTTCTTATGTACAGTCTGTGGCCTACTGTTCTAGTGAGTGTGAGTGTGTAGACCAGGGCCTCGATGGTGAAAGTCGTCTCACTGGCCTCAAGGTGCTTCTGGTGACATCATGTTTATGTGAGTCTGAACCGTGTTGTGACTCCTCTCTGGTGTCAGTAGATCAACACTAGTGTGTGTGCGTGTGTGTACGTGCCTGTGTGTGCGCGTGCCTGTGTGTGTGTGTGCATGTGTGTCCGTGTGTGTGTGTGTGTGAGAGGGTTAACTTAATGATAAATGAAAGCCATATGTCAGTGTTCCTCTTCCCTCTCTTGTTCCTCTTTGTAGTCGACTTTACATCCAAGTGAAACACTCAGTTTTTCACCAAAAATCCAGAAAATCAATGCAAAAGAAAAATCTATGCACTTCATCAGTTGATTGAGATGAACAGCTGGTGGAGATAACTCTGCAGTCAGTTCCATTAAACTAATGCAGACGAAGAAGAAGAGCCAATGACATGAGGTCATGTTTAACCCTAAGAACACATGAATGAATGAATCATTACACAGCTCTTGGAGACTTTCTGAATGTTATCGGATCAAACTCTCATAATCAACATATCTCCATCACCAGGTCTCCACTCCTGTTTCTTTGCAGGTCGATCTTCACAGGAATGAAGGAATTAAAAGAAGACATCTGTGATCAGCTGAGACTACACCAGTATTCTGGGCTTCAGATGCCGAGCTGGGCCAAACAGCAGGTCACACGACGCAGCTGGAGCAGCTTCACGTGTCTGGTCTGTGTGTTCTGACAGTTTGGTGTTCTGTTGTCAGACTCAGGAGGGAGGTTCTCTTAGAAGATGCAGCTGTTAGTATTGTGGTGAAAATAAACTGTTATGGCTGAAGTTGTCACGGGGTGTGGTGGAGGACTCAAGTGCAGACAAGACCAGAAGTAGAGTGAAGCAGGTATTTAATGAATGATGAGATCAGAACAGGAAATGTACAGAAAATACAACAGGGAATCCACGGACGAGACAAGAGACGAGGGGGGACATCCAGCAGGACGAGGCAGAGCAGGCAGACATGCTGTAAAGCATCCCCTGCTTTATGGTCTGTGTGACTCTAAATGGACCATAATGTACTAAATGAACATCATGCTGTATTGAAGAAGACTTGAAACTAGAGATTGAGACCATAAACTCATGTTTACAATGTTTACTGAGGTAATAAATCAAGAGAGAAGTAGAGTCATTTTCTCATAGACTTCTATACAACCAGAGGAGTCGCCCCCTGGTGGACACTAGAGAGAATGCATATTTAAGACACTTTTCAGAATCAGAGGTTGCCGCCTGGTCCCTGTGTGTGCGTGTGTATGTGTGTGCGTGTGTATGTGTATGTGTGTGTGTGTGTGTGTGTGTAGTCCACTATGACAGACAAAATGAATCTGTTGTCACCATAACATCAACAACAATCACCGTTTTCTTTTGACCCAGTCGAATGACATCATGTGCAGGACACACCCATCATCACATCTACCTGGGACCAGGTGAGTCACGACTCCTCCACACACACTCACACACACACACACACACATGAAATCACAGGAAGAGACAGTGGATTGAAAGTTACTTACAGACTCTGAAGCCCGGTCCGTGGGAGCTGTCTCTCCTTCCTCCTCCTCCTCCTCCTCCTGCTCCTCCCTCAGTGCTGCTGTACAGTGTGGTCACGTTGCCTCTCTCGCAGTAGTTCACACATCGGTCCTGGCTGCAGCGCACCTTGCAGACGGTGGGCGTGAACATCACCTGGACCCTCTCCACGCCGCCGCCGCCCGACACCGTCTGTCCATCAGCTGGAAGAGGAGAGACGAAGACGATGAGGATGGACGACAGAAAGCAGCAGAGTCGAGGCTGCAGCATGTCGAGCATTGCAGTCAGAGTTTCTGAGCGAGTTGCATCGTCCCAAACCTCCCCTCTCTCTCTCTCTCTCTCTCTCCCTCTCTCTCTCTGGAAACGCAGGAAAAAAGGGAGGGAAGGAAGGAAAAGACCAGACGCTTCCCCTCTCTCACTCCGCACTCTTGTTTTTCACGAAACACTGTTTAGTGTGTGTGTGTGTGTGTGTGTGTGTGTGTGTGTGTGTGTGTGTGTGTGTGTGTGCGAGCAGAGAGTGAGGGAGGTAGAGAGGTAATTGAATGCAGTGTGCAGGACTGGGCTCGGCTCCAAACTAAATGTTTAGCAGGGATCTGGTCCATCGGTCCACACTGAGAGAGAGATAGAGTATGTGAAGCTCTCTCTCGCCTTACTTTCTTCTATTGTTTTTCTTATTGGCCTGTTTTCTGGGTTTGAGCAGAGAGCTTCTTCTTCTTCTTCTTCTTCTTCTTCTTCTTCTTCTTCTTCTTCTTCTTCTTCTTCTGCTGTTTCATAACAGAACAGTAGAGGATGTCAGGCTGATGATGCAACCCTGGTTTGGGTTTCAAGGGGCCGACGTTCACAAAACATCTTGAAGCAAAAAGGAGCTCCTGACTGCAGACATTAAGACCTGAACCGGTCTAACTTTAAACCCTGAACCAGTCTAACTTTAAACCCTGAACCGGTCTAACTTTAAACCCTGAACCGGTCTAGCTGACTCCACATCTTATGAACCAGCTCTGTGAAAGTGTTTCATTTCTATTCAAACCACATTTATTCTTCTAGTTTAGATTTCAACCTGAGGCTCGGGTCCCTTCAGGGGGACGCCAAAGATCAATCTGATGATAAACTATTTAAAAAGATATAGACCAGTATTATATTTATATTATTATATTATTATATTATTATATTTATATGAAATTAGAAAAGTAAAATCACTTTATTCATGTTGACCAAACTGACGAGTTATATTCATTATTTAATGCGCTGAGTCACTTTATTCTAATTAAGGATTTGTAGTTATTTTAAAGTGGAGCTTAAATTAAAGACGTTTGTGAACCGCTGGTTTAGAAGATATGATTTAAAGTTTATTGCATATTTATCCTCGTTATCATCAACATCAGAGTTTTGGTTGATTTTGTAAACACAATAAAATATTAATGTAATGAAATCTGAATGAAAGAGGGAGTGTGTTTCATTGAGTGATTTTAAACTGAACGTTGTTCACAAAGTTCATCAGAATAATAATGAATAAGAATCATCAGCTCTGATCTCTTTCCTCTGGTGTGTTGTGATGACGGCTCAGTCACACATTATCATTATTGATGCAAAGTGTAAAGTCATGAGAAGTAACATTATTCCTGCAATTATTACTCATAATAAGAAATAAACTTTACTGAAACATTTCCTGAGTGATGGAAGAGGATTTTAAGATTTGATGAAAAAAGACGACGTCACATGTTGTTATTCCGACACATGAGGAGCTGGATGGAAAAAATAAGTAAATCTAACAATGTGATTGAGCTGGTCCTCAGGCCCAGCCCCGCAGAGGACCGCAGTGTTGAGGTGAAATAGAGAGGCGGTTGTTTCTGCTGCTGTTTGCCTATGAGCTCATGTCCTGACACACACACACACACACACACACA
>NW_022284792.1:0-4007 GCF_004355925.1 Anarrhichthys ocellatus
CACACACACACACACACACACACACACACACACACACACACACACACGTAGAAGACAGGCATATGCAGAACACACACTTACATGCAATCTGTGGACCAGAAAGCATGCCTGCCTGCAGAGATGACGGATTTTAAGAAATCTCCAACCAAAAAAACAAAAAGGAAGACAAAACAAAACAAATGAAAGCGGCAAGGGAGATAGGGAGTCAAGATAAAGATGAAAAAAATCTAGAGAAATGTACTCTAGCATCCCTTTAGGTAACAGAGTGATTTTCTGCATTGTTTAATTTTTAATCAGTTTGCTTTCCCCAAAATTCCTCAGCTCTTTTATTTTTGCATATTCTATATATAAATATATAATGAATGTGTGAGAGGCAAATAAAAAAAGAGAGATTTTCACAAGAGCAACTAAGAATCATTTTCTGTTCTTGAGAACAAATGAATGCCACCAATAAAAAATAAATAAAAAAACTCTTCTTTTTTTTGTACAACTGTCGGACATAAAATGTTCCTTTTGTTCCACAGGCTGCTCATTTTGGTGTCTTTGGCGAAATAACGTCTCCTGGAGGCAGGCGGGCTGGAGACTGGCAGCTGCTCTTCGAACCAGCGAGAGGACAGACTGGTGGTGAAATAGTGCTGTTACTGGTGATTTGCTGGATGCCAATCAGAAGTTACCCGATGCTAGCAGAACATTTAGTAACTCCACCCATTACAAAGAGAGGGACAAAGACATTTCGACATTCCTACACATAGATTTATAAGAAACTGACATCACCCATTGGTTTATGGAGTACCATTTTGAAGGCTTGAGTTTGACATTTTTGTCCGTCGCCATCTTGGTTTTATGGAGCCAGAAGTGACCACATTTGGATGAAAGGGTGACGCTAGGGAAGAGCAAGGCCAGAAATCGTAACAAACGCTGAGTTACGAACTGAAGCTAGGGCTAGCTCGGTTAGCAAGGCATAATTCAGTCCATTAAATATCTAAGCTATCAAGTCAGGTATGATGAGTGCAGAAATTGATCCCCACTAAACAATGTTATCAAACAAATTAGAAAAATATTTAAAGAAAAGAATTTCACTCACCGAAAAACAACAAAAAAACTTGAGCACGGACTTCTTAGACAGTCTGTTAGTACAATTAATCACACAGCAAGCCGTATTATTTGCCCAGTATTATATAAAAATCTTCAAGTGGCAATTTGAGACAGTTTTTGGCACTTTGGCGTTGGCTGTATTTTTTTTCCACAAGGTTCAGTTCTGGGCCCCCTTCTCTTCTCACTCTACACAACATCTCTGGGTTCCGTTATTCGCTTGAATGACTTATCTTACCATTGTTATGCCGATGACACCCAGCTGGTCTTGTCATTTAACCCCGGTGACACTCAAGTGGAGGCACGCATCGCTGCGTGCTTGGCAGATGTCAGCCAAGCACGCAGTGGATGACGACACACCACCTGAAGCTCAACCTGGACAAAACCGAGCTACTGTTCCTCCCGGGGAAGGGTTGCCCGCACCGAGACCTGTCCATCAGCATTGATGATACCGTGGTGACGCCAACTCGGACTGCGAGGAACCTGGGTGTGACCCTGGATGACCAAATGTCGTTCTCAGCAAACATTGCATCGGTTACACGCTCCTGCAGATTCCTGCTCTACAACATCAGGAGGATTCGCCCCTTCCTCACTGATGAGACGACGCAGGTGCTAATCCAGGCTCTTGTCATCTCCTGCCTGGACTACTGCAACTCACTACTTGCCAGAGTCCCGGCATCGGCCATCAGACCTCTGGAGCTTGTCCAGAAAGCTGCAGCTCGTCTGGTGTTCAATCGCTCCAAGTTATCCCACACAACTTCCCTTCTCCGTTCTCTACACTGGCTCCCTGTAAGAGCTCGCATCCAGTTTAAGACTCTGGTGCTAGCCTACAGGGCAGTAAATAGAACAGCTCCTTCCTATTTCCAGGCCACGGTCAAGCCCTACACCCCCACCCTGTCAGGATCCAGGATCCCTGTCTGACCCGTTGTGTGTTACCTCTGTTTCCCCTGATCTCCTCTCCTCATGTGTCCTGTCATTCCCCTGCTTGTTATTGTGTGCCATGTGCTCTGTGTTTGTCCTCTGCCTCCAGACACCTCCCATGGCCACATCCCTGATTGGTGCACAGCTGCGGACACTCCAGCTGATTACCTCCCGCAGGCTGACACACCAGACTCAGATCCCACTAACCATTCCCCTGGCACTATATCAACTCTAGTCCTGCAGTCTGCGGTTGTCAGGTCGTACCGTCTTTCACCCGCTTCAACCCCGTATCATCTTCTACCTCAAGCGCCTGCCTCCGGTGTCCGCCGGTCCGGGAATCCCCCGTGCCCTCCGTTGTGTTAACGGACTTCACACCGCCGCTCTGCCTGCCCTCCGGTGTCGAGCCACGACTCACACCATCGATCTGCCTACCCTCCGGTGTCGGACCACGGGCTCCACACCTTCCTGTCCTCTTTACTCTGGCAAATAAAATCAGTTTTACCGTACTCTGTCTCCTGCGGTCTTGCTATTGGGTCCTAACCGTGAACTCCGGTGACACACCTGACACGCCCGACCGCTTCGCTCTGCTGCCTCGGGGCGATTGGTTGCCCCGTCGCTCAGAGGTCCCTACGGCCGATCGACACGGTCACGGCTGATTTCTGTCCTGGCCCCACAGTGGTGGAATGAACTCCCCACTGACGTCAGGACAGCAGAGTCGCTGCCCATCTTTCATCAGGCTGAAAACTCACCTCTTCAAGAAGTACTACCCTGAACCTTCCACTTAGCACTCATTATATTCATACTAGTTTGTTGCACTTATTGTATTTATATTAGTTTGTTGCACTTATTGTATTCAGATTAGTTTGTTTCTGTACGTTTGCTCTGGTTTATGCTCTTAGATGCTTGTTTAAAAGAGATGCACTTATGACTGCTGGTGACTAGTAGTTCTCTTGAATACCGATGTTGAATACACTTATTGTAAGTCGCTTTGGATAAAAGTGTCTGCTAAATGACTGTAATGTAATGTCAAATGTATTTTTCCTAAATGTAAATATTTTCCATGTAATGATCCCAGATATGGAAGACGTGTGCAGAATCTTCGAGAAAGATACTTTTTTTATATATATGAGCTCCTTTTGTGACCTGTGGTGCTATAGCTCCACAGTAATAGATCAGGCATGCATGGTATAACTTCAAATGGTTTAAGATACAGTTCCATTACTGCAGCCATGATTCAAGTCCTTCCTTTGTGTTAACTGCTTTTCTCTGGTGATCTTTGATATATCTACTGTATGTTTGTGTCACAACTGTCCATCTTTTGTGCTTATTATTGTGCTGTTTTCTGCAGTGGACTTCCCGCATAGGTCACCGTCAAAAACACACGGACACGTTTCTGACCCTTCTAAATCATGTTTCATATCCAGTTGATTAATCCCCTACAATAGATATTATAGAACTCCTACATGGTTATTTCAGTTATTTAGAATTGCACTTCCATTGAGTTACGGGACTTTTCCCATAATATAACCCAATCATTTATTTTCATCAGACCCTCCCTCCCTGGTAGATGCCCACCTCTTTCAATCTCTGTGCATCGACTTTTCTGTTAAAAACTGTGGCGTTCATGGCCGAGCTGAGATAACTCTAATGACATCTCCGCTAGTAGTCCCTTTCCCTTCAGTACCCGGCTTTTCTCCCTTTCGCTCTTTAAACTGTTCGAGCAGCAAAGCTCAGCGTGTTAGAGGGGTATTTGTCGGCTTTGACGGGGCCGAGCCGTTTTTTTTCCCAGTGCCCTTTGAAGAGCAGCCGCTTATCGACACCAGGCCTAAGCGCCGGCCCTCTGAGCTTGAGGTCCGGCACCGCTGGGAGCGCAGTGAAGCTATAGCCTGCATTGCGATCTGGTTCGCACGCACACACACAGTCCAATGCTCGCACGCTCAACCGGTAATACATTCAGTACACACATGCATACATACAAACACAAAGAATGAAAA
>NW_022284793.1:0-4007 GCF_004355925.1 Anarrhichthys ocellatus
CACACACACACACACACACACACACACACACACACACACACACACACGTAGAAGACAGGCATATGCAGAACACACACTTACATGCAATCTGTGGACCAGAAAGCATGCCTGCCTGCAGAGATGACGGATTTTAAGAAATCTCCAACCAAAAAAACAAAAAGGAAGACAAAACAAAACAAATGAAAGCGGCAAGGGAGATAGGGAGTCAAGATAAAGATGAAAAAAATCTAGAGAAATGTACTCTAGCATCCCTTTAGGTAACAGAGTGATTTTCTGCATTGTTTAATTTTTAATCAGTTTGCTTTCCCCAAAATTCCTCAGCTCTTTTATTTTTGCATATTCTATATATAAATATATAATGAATGTGTGAGAGGCAAATAAAAAAAGAGAGATTTTCACAAGAGCAACTAAGAATCATTTTCTGTTCTTGAGAACAAATGAATGCCACCAATAAAAAATAAATAAAAAAACTCTTCTTTTTTTTGTACAACTGTCGGACATAAAATGTTCCTTTTGTTCCACAGGCTGCTCATTTTGGTGTCTTTGGCGAAATAACGTCTCCTGGAGGCAGGCGGGCTGGAGACTGGCAGCTGCTCTTCGAACCAGCGAGAGGACAGACTGGTGGTGAAATAGTGCTGTTACTGGTGATTTGCTGGATGCCAATCAGAAGTTACCCGATGCTAGCAGAACATTTAGTAACTCCACCCATTACAAAGAGAGGGACAAAGACATTTCGACATTCCTACACATAGATTTATAAGAAACTGACATCACCCATTGGTTTATGGAGTACCATTTTGAAGGCTTGAGTTTGACATTTTTGTCCGTCGCCATCTTGGTTTTATGGAGCCAGAAGTGACCACATTTGGATGAAAGGGTGACGCTAGGGAAGAGCAAGGCCAGAAATCGTAACAAACGCTGAGTTACGAACTGAAGCTAGGGCTAGCTCGGTTAGCAAGGCATAATTCAGTCCATTAAATATCTAAGCTATCAAGTCAGGTATGATGAGTGCAGAAATTGATCCCCACTAAACAATGTTATCAAACAAATTAGAAAAATATTTAAAGAAAAGAATTTCACTCACCGAAAAACAACAAAAAAACTTGAGCACGGACTTCTTAGACAGTCTGTTAGTACAATTAATCACACAGCAAGCCGTATTATTTGCCCAGTATTATATAAAAATCTTCAAGTGGCAATTTGAGACAGTTTTTGGCACTTTGGCGTTGGCTGTATTTTTTTTCCACAAGGTTCAGTTCTGGGCCCCCTTCTCTTCTCACTCTACACAACATCTCTGGGTTCCGTTATTCGCTTGAATGACTTATCTTACCATTGTTATGCCGATGACACCCAGCTGGTCTTGTCATTTAACCCCGGTGACACTCAAGTGGAGGCACGCATCGCTGCGTGCTTGGCAGATGTCAGCCAAGCACGCAGTGGATGACGACACACCACCTGAAGCTCAACCTGGACAAAACCGAGCTACTGTTCCTCCCGGGGAAGGGTTGCCCGCACCGAGACCTGTCCATCAGCATTGATGATACCGTGGTGACGCCAACTCGGACTGCGAGGAACCTGGGTGTGACCCTGGATGACCAAATGTCGTTCTCAGCAAACATTGCATCGGTTACACGCTCCTGCAGATTCCTGCTCTACAACATCAGGAGGATTCGCCCCTTCCTCACTGATGAGACGACGCAGGTGCTAATCCAGGCTCTTGTCATCTCCTGCCTGGACTACTGCAACTCACTACTTGCCAGAGTCCCGGCATCGGCCATCAGACCTCTGGAGCTTGTCCAGAAAGCTGCAGCTCGTCTGGTGTTCAATCGCTCCAAGTTATCCCACACAACTTCCCTTCTCCGTTCTCTACACTGGCTCCCTGTAAGAGCTCGCATCCAGTTTAAGACTCTGGTGCTAGCCTACAGGGCAGTAAATAGAACAGCTCCTTCCTATTTCCAGGCCACGGTCAAGCCCTACACCCCCACCCTGTCAGGATCCAGGATCCCTGTCTGACCCGTTGTGTGTTACCTCTGTTTCCCCTGATCTCCTCTCCTCATGTGTCCTGTCATTCCCCTGCTTGTTATTGTGTGCCATGTGCTCTGTGTTTGTCCTCTGCCTCCAGACACCTCCCATGGCCACATCCCTGATTGGTGCACAGCTGCGGACACTCCAGCTGATTACCTCCCGCAGGCTGACACACCAGACTCAGATCCCACTAACCATTCCCCTGGCACTATATCAACTCTAGTCCTGCAGTCTGCGGTTGTCAGGTCGTACCGTCTTTCACCCGCTTCAACCCCGTATCATCTTCTACCTCAAGCGCCTGCCTCCGGTGTCCGCCGGTCCGGGAATCCCCCGTGCCCTCCGTTGTGTTAACGGACTTCACACCGCCGCTCTGCCTGCCCTCCGGTGTCGAGCCACGACTCACACCATCGATCTGCCTACCCTCCGGTGTCGGACCACGGGCTCCACACCTTCCTGTCCTCTTTACTCTGGCAAATAAAATCAGTTTTACCGTACTCTGTCTCCTGCGGTCTTGCTATTGGGTCCTAACCGTGAACTCCGGTGACACACCTGACACGCCCGACCGCTTCGCTCTGCTGCCTCGGGGCGATTGGTTGCCCCGTCGCTCAGAGGTCCCTACGGCCGATCGACACGGTCACGGCTGATTTCTGTCCTGGCCCCACAGTGGTGGAATGAACTCCCCACTGACGTCAGGACAGCAGAGTCGCTGCCCATCTTTCATCAGGCTGAAAACTCACCTCTTCAAGAAGTACTACCCTGAACCTTCCACTTAGCACTCATTATATTCATACTAGTTTGTTGCACTTATTGTATTTATATTAGTTTGTTGCACTTATTGTATTCAGATTAGTTTGTTTCTGTACGTTTGCTCTGGTTTATGCTCTTAGATGCTTGTTTAAAAGAGATGCACTTATGACTGCTGGTGACTAGTAGTTCTCTTGAATACCGATGTTGAATACACTTATTGTAAGTCGCTTTGGATAAAAGTGTCTGCTAAATGACTGTAATGTAATGTCAAATGTATTTTTCCTAAATGTAAATATTTTCCATGTAATGATCCCAGATATGGAAGACGTGTGCAGAATCTTCGAGAAAGATACTTTTTTTATATATATGAGCTCCTTTTGTGACCTGTGGTGCTATAGCTCCACAGTAATAGATCAGGCATGCATGGTATAACTTCAAATGGTTTAAGATACAGTTCCATTACTGCAGCCATGATTCAAGTCCTTCCTTTGTGTTAACTGCTTTTCTCTGGTGATCTTTGATATATCTACTGTATGTTTGTGTCACAACTGTCCATCTTTTGTGCTTATTATTGTGCTGTTTTCTGCAGTGGACTTCCCGCATAGGTCACCGTCAAAAACACACGGACACGTTTCTGACCCTTCTAAATCATGTTTCATATCCAGTTGATTAATCCCCTACAATAGATATTATAGAACTCCTACATGGTTATTTCAGTTATTTAGAATTGCACTTCCATTGAGTTACGGGACTTTTCCCATAATATAACCCAATCATTTATTTTCATCAGACCCTCCCTCCCTGGTAGATGCCCACCTCTTTCAATCTCTGTGCATCGACTTTTCTGTTAAAAACTGTGGCGTTCATGGCCGAGCTGAGATAACTCTAATGACATCTCCGCTAGTAGTCCCTTTCCCTTCAGTACCCGGCTTTTCTCCCTTTCGCTCTTTAAACTGTTCGAGCAGCAAAGCTCAGCGTGTTAGAGGGGTATTTGTCGGCTTTGACGGGGCCGAGCCGTTTTTTTTCCCAGTGCCCTTTGAAGAGCAGCCGCTTATCGACACCAGGCCTAAGCGCCGGCCCTCTGAGCTTGAGGTCCGGCACCGCTGGGAGCGCAGTGAAGCTATAGCCTGCATTGCGATCTGGTTCGCACGCACACACACAGTCCAATGCTCGCACGCTCAACCGGTTATACATTCAGTACACACATGCATACATACAAACACAAAGAATGAAAA
>NW_022284794.1:0-4006 GCF_004355925.1 Anarrhichthys ocellatus
TGTGTATATACGTATGTGTGTATGTATATGTGTGTGTATATACGTATGTGTGTATGTATATGTGTGTGTATATACGTATGTGTGTGTATGTGTATATACGTATGTATGTGTATATACGTATGTGTATATACGTATGTATGTGTATATACGTGTGTGTATATACGTGTGTGTATATACGTGTGTATATACGTATATACATATACGTGTATACATATACATACATACGTGTATATATACGTGTATACATGTGTATGTATGTATGTATGTACGTACGTACGTATATATACGTATATACGTGTGTATGTGTATATGTATACAGTGCATACGTGTGTGTATAATTTTTTTTTTCTCAATATTTGTGTTGCGGAGGGGGCGGAACCTAAAGTGTGACATCAGCACCAGAGATTGAACTAAAGTAATGGACTGAGTTATTGTTTCTTCTTCGTGCCTGTTGGATGACTGTAGACCTCATTAGATCTAAAGCCTGAAACTCATCAAACTGTATTTAAATGTCCAGTAAAACCAGTGCACAACAACAGCTGTTTGCACAAACACAGTGTGAACGAGTGATTATTTCTGTCTTCAAACAGGAAGTGAACCATCTGACCCGTTTACAAGGGACTGGATCGTTGTAAAGTACCGGGTAGATCTTTTGAACGGTAGACCTGTAGACAGGTAGACCCAGAAGTCATAAGTGCATCTCCTTTAAACAAGCATCTAAGAGCATAAACCAGAGCAAAGGTACAGAAACAAACTAGTATGAATACAATAAGTGGAAGGCTCAGGGTACTTCTTGAAGAGGTGAGTCTTCAGCCTGATGAAAGATGGGCAGCGACTCTGCTGTCCTGATGTCAGTGGGGAGTTCATTCCACCACTGTGGGGCCAGGACAGGAAACAGCCGCGACCGGGTCGATCGGCCGCAGGGACCTCTGAGCGATGGGGCAACCAGTCGCCCCGAGGTAGCAGAGCGAAGTGGTCGGGCAGGGGTGTAGGGCTTGACCGTGGCCTGGAGATGGGAAGGAGCTGTTCCTTCCACTGCCCTGTAGGCTAGCACCAGAGTCTTACACTGGATGCTCTTACAGGTAGCCAGTGTAGGGAACGGAGAAGGGAAGTTGTGTGGGAGAACTTGGGGCGATTGAACGCCAGGCGAGCTGCAGCTTTCTGGACAAGCTCCAGAGGTCTGATGGCTGACGCCAGGGCTCTGGCAAGTAGAGAGTTGCAGTAGTCCAGGCGGGAGATGACAAGAGCCTGGATGAGCACCTGTGCCGTCTCATCGGTGAGGAAGGGGTGAATCCTGATGTTGTAGAGCAGGAATCTGCAGGAGCGTGTAACCGATGCAATGTTTGCTGAGAACGACAGTTGGTCATCCAGGGTCACACCCAGGTTCCTCGCAGTCCGAGTTGGCGTCACCGCAAGGAGGGCTGTCTCTGTTGAGTGACCCACTTTGAACCCGGACTGGTGGGGGTCCAAGAGGCTGTTCTGGTGGAAATAAGAAGACAGTTGATTAAAGACAAGTTCAAGTGTTTTGGATAAAAGGGTAGAAGAGAAACCGGTCTGAAGTTCTTGACATCAGAGGGGTCAAGTGATGGTTTCTTCAGAAGGGGGGTGACTCTAGCAGTCTTGAAAGCTGTGGGAAAGCATCCTGAAACAAGAGATGTGTTCATGAGGTGGGTGAGGAAAGGAAGGGTTCAGTCGCAATAGACTGAAGAAGAGGAGAGGGGATCGGGTCAAGGGAGCACGTGGTGAGGCGGTTAGATGTAACAAGGTTGAGGACCTCGTTAGGGGAGAGGGGAGCCAGATAGGGTAAGATGGGGCATGGAGAGGGGAGGGAGAGCTGAGGGGGAAGAGCTGGAGAGGGAGAGGGTGGACAGGGAGAAGGGGGCTGAGTGAAGGAGGATTTGATATCATTTACCTTCTTGTCATAGAAGTGTAAACTCATAAAAGTCATAGTATAGTATGTCGTAAAAAGTCATAGTATAGACCAGGGGTCCCTAATAGGTTGACCGCGGTCCGGGTCCGGACCCAGACGCCGTTGCATCCGGACCCAGGTCCTAAAACCGATCGATAATTGAGAATTATTAAATTTTGACGGAGCGCTTCTATTTTAACCGGCGCAGCTTTTTCAGGCTTTACGGCACTTGTTCAGCGGTGCAAATAGTATTCTGTATTCTGACAAGTTTCCTGACTCGAGTGAGATGTTCACACAGCGTTACACACGGGGCTGAGACGAGGAAGCAGAAGGGAGAGCAGGAACAAGGCGCGAGTCAGAGAAGTTATCTCACATGACGCTCTCCAAAGAGAGAAAAGTGTTCAGAGAGACCAGAGTCTTTAACCAAATATGAACAGACTCGTATAGGTTAACTCCTCTCTAAGATCCTTGCAGTCACAAATCAGTTGTGTGACTTTCATTGTAACAATAGTTTATTTGAGGATTTTCAGTCAGGACTTAGAAAGCATCATAGCACAGAGACAGCTCTGGTGAAAATAACTAATGACCTTCTAACTGCATCAGACAAAGGACTCTGTTCTTGTCCTGTTAGACCTTGGTGCTGTGTTCAACACTATAGACCATTACATCCTGTTGCAGAGACTAGAATATTATATTGGCATCAAAGGAACCGCACTGAACTGGTTTAAGTCCTATTTATCAGATCGATCTCAGTTTGTAAACGATGAAACCTCGATGAACGTCAGTTATGGAGTTCCACAAGGTTCTGTGCTTGGACCAATTTTATTCCCCTTATATATGCTTCCTTTAGGCAATATTATCAGAAAACACTCCATAAACTTTCATTGTTATGCAGATGATACTCAGTTATACATGTATATATTGATCAAGATGAAACCAACCAGCTTGCTAAACTTCAAGCCTTAAGGACATAACCTGATGAGCTGCAACTTCCTGATGTTAAACTCAGACTAAAGTGAAGTTATTCTACTAGAAACCAGTTATCTAATGTTATAGTTTCTCTGGTATCCAGCAGCACCGTAAAGAATCTGAGTTATCTTTGATCAGGATTTGTCTTTTAACTCTCATAAAATCTTTTTTCACTTTCGTAACATTTAAAAAATCAGACACATCCTGTCTTCCTGTCGCATTTGTTACTTCTTGAATCAGAATCGGAACCATTTGTTTCCATGGTATGTTGAACATACAAGGAATTTGACGTGACGGGAGGTGCAAACATTCAACAATCAACAACAATCAGTGCAAGTAGAAACATTAAAATTTACAAGAGATATAAAATAAAGTGAAATCTAAAATAAAGTGCACAAACAAACAGATAACAGGACTATAAACAACGAACAGATAACAGGACTATAAACAAGTGAGATGTAGGTGTAGTGTAAAAGTGTTGAGTGTAATAGAAGGGATGCAGGGGAGTGACCGGTGGGAATTTGTCGTGGGGATGACAGTCAGTGGGGGTCCCGGACTCTGTTAATGAGCCCGACTGCGGATGGAAAGAAGCTGTTTTTGTGGCGTGAGGTCTTGGTCCTGATGGATCTCAGCCTTCTGCCAGATGGGAGGGGCACGAACAGTTCATGTCCAGAGTGAGAGGGGTTGGCTACAATCCTTCTTGCTCGCTTCAGGGTCCTTGAAGTGAACAAGTCCTGAAGGGACGGCAGATTGCAGCCAATCACCCTCTCAGCAGAGAGAATCATCAGCTGCAGTCTGCCCTTGTTCTTGGCAGTGGCTGCAGCGTACCAGACCGTGATGGAGGAGCAGAGGATGGACTCAATGATGGCTGTGTAGAAGTGCACCATCATTGTCTTTGGCAGGTTGAATTTCTTCAGCTGCCTCAGGAAGTACATCCTCTGCTGAGCCTTCTTTGTGATGGAGCTGATGTTCAGCTCACACTTGAGGTCCTGGGTTATGATGGAGCCCAGGAAGAGGAAGGACTCCACAGCATCAACGGGGGAGTCACACAGGGAGATAGTGGGAGTCACACAGGGAGATAGTGGGAGTCACACAGGGAGATGGTGGGAGTCACACAGGGAGATGGTG
>NW_022284795.1:0-4005 GCF_004355925.1 Anarrhichthys ocellatus
ACACACACACACACACACACACACACACTCACACACACACACACACAGGAAAGTAATACGAGTAGAATAGTGTAATATAAAATCGAAAAATTCTCACTTGCAGTTTTCCACACAGAAGGCGTCTCGCCGTGGGGGTGGGTTCATCTATCAGCCGCCGGTCTATACGCTCACGCCTCAGCGCGCCGCTCCACTATTTATTAGCCGGGTTTTCTTTGAAGAGCTGCATTGATTGTGAATAGTTTAAGTTGATGAATGTGTGGATATTATTTATTAAAGCAGCAGGCCGGGAGATTAATGCCCGGTTATTGTTTATTACAGCGGAGAGAGAGGAGGGAGGAGGAGGAGGAGGAGCACACACACCTCCATCACACACACACACACACACACACACACACACAGGTATGCACATATGCAACTCAAATATTTGCACACAAGCACATGCAAATGTGTTCTTGTGCACACTGTATTTGACATAATCAGGCTCATGCATGTGTTGCCACACACACCGTGTGTGTTTGTGTTTCCTTGGTGGATCTGTTGGTTGAACCAGACTCATGGATTCATCGTCAGGCACATTAAGAGCTGCAGGTATTCAGTATTCATGCTATCTTTACTTTATGCACAACATCTCAGAGGAGATAAGATATCGATCCTCTGGTGAAATTCATCACCGACCCTGCGTTATGTTTTACCTGCTGCAACATTAAAGTAATGCACAGATGAAGCATCAATAACTATAATACAATTATATAATGTGTGTGTTTCTGAAATGAGTACTTCTACTTCTGGTACTGTATGTTTTAATGATAGAAACTTTTTGTACAGATTGTATTTAGTGTAATGACAGAATTCATGTTGATAAGAACAACAAACACATTTTATTACAGAAAGGTTTGTTTTCATCTGTCGCTCTAAGTATTCATCAGTTCTCTGTTTGTCGATACATTGATCCATGTTAAATGCAGGACTAGTACTTCTCTATCAGAGAGTATTACTGTAGTACTGCTGCTTCTACTTCAGTGAAGGTCTGAATACTTCCTCCTCTTCTGTCTCACACGTCATTAAAGCAACACAGACGCTGTTATTAATTCAGTGCACAGAACAAAGGAGGAGGAGCTACAAGGTCAACACACAACTAACAATATGTTTGTAAAATGTGAGAACAACGATGGAAATGGACTTTATAATTATAATGAACTAACCTACAGACCTAAATACACAACCGTGTAAAACCAGAGAAGCAGATCTTCACACTGGAGAAGCTGCAGCAGCAAACGTTTCACAGCCACGCTACAGAAATCAACGTACTTTCTCTTTACTTATATTTCTAACAGTGGAACTGTTTGGTCTGTTGTTGCTCCTCTAGTTCACTGACAGCGTCTCTCAGTCATCCAGTGAGACGCTGTTACAGTCTCACAGCAGACGCACTAATATGTTCAGAGTCAACACCGCGACGGCGAACAAAAACACTAATAATAACTAATAAACTAATAATACTTTGGTTTGGACGGGTTGATGAGAGGAGAACCGGCTGCCATGTTGTTCCCACTTAGCCCCGCCTCCAAAAGTGTGTGTGTGCGTGTGTGTGTGCGTGTGTGTGTGTGTGTGAGATCTATAAACTTCATCATTTTCAACATGTCTGTGAAACACAGTTCAGGACAATAAACCTGGTGTCACCTTTCAACACAACGTGTGGGAACAACAACAGAGTCGTGTCAACGTGTCCACAGCTTAAACACACGAGCTGATGACAGAGACACACAAAACCAACCAGCCAACCGGCTCATTACGACTGCATGGGAATGAAGCTCCACGGCTCACACGCGTGTTATGGTTTCATCAGAGAGGTCAGAGGTCAGGAAGGTGGTCAGGAGAGCTGGAACGGGTTTTGGAGAAACGCTGATAGAAGCCGCTGCCCAGCGACTGCAGGAAGAACTCTCGATACGCAACATTTAAAAACAGAAAACTACAGAAACAAAACGAACGTCTGAGTCCAACAACTCAATCAGATCAAGAGGAGGAAGCCTTCAAAATAAAAGCCTCTAGAAACACAGGAAGTACTGGAAGAGAGCGCTACGTGTCTCAGCCTTTTGGTCAACATGGCTTTTAATCATGTTTAAACCTAACCCTGATTACATCCAATCAAAATAACTCACAACGCTGTCATCATTCATATTCTATTAAACAAAGAAGATATTTTAGCTTCTTCCAACACAAATAAACCTGTTAGATGGAATTTGTATGAGCAAGTGTCATTGTTCTTTACATTTCTGACACACATTTCTAGAGATAAAGGTGTTCATCTTCTTTTTACACCAACAAAACCAATAAATGCAAAAATAATACCATGAAAAAGAAACCTAGAAATGTGATTCATCCTGCTAACAGGTATTATATCTGTTATGTAACAGCGAGTAAAGTTGTGTTTCCAGAAACATGATAATCTAATCTCTCACTACAAAGCAATGGATATAAAATCATTTCTACACGATCACCTTGGACACCTGACGAGCAACAAAACCAAAACAAAGAAGAAGAAGCAATGTTTGAACCAAACCAAGTAAGAACAGAAACATGCTCTTTTAGTTTCACAAGCTTTAAAGTTGATGTTGGACCGGAGCTCTGTGACTCATTGAAACTGTGTGTGTGTGTGTGTGTGTGTGTGTGTGTGCAGCGATGCACAGTGAAGTGTGCTGATTGACCCGTGTGGAGTCGGTCTAATCCATAAGGAGTTATATCTGCTGTGAGGACGACTCGTCTGTCCGCCTGTGTATGAAGACATTATTCCTCCAGAGACCAGCAGCTATAAATCACTGCTCCCGCCTCGTCAATACACAATCAATGGCTCTCTGCACACACACCACACACACACACACACACACACACACACACACACACACACAGTATGTATATGAGCAGACATCCGAGCACATATAAAGTGGTGGAGCCGCACACAAACACACAAACACACAAACACTCCTCCTTCATCTGCGTGTCTCTGTGACTGTATTGAGCGACCTGTTAGAGCAGAAAGCTCACATTACGTCCTCTCATCAGTTGTTCTCATCACATGAGCCCAGAACACAAACCCAGCAAACAGCCGATACCATGTCAGCACAGAGACTGCTCTGGTTTGTTTTCATGGGGGGGCTGTGGATTATGGGTAGTGTAGTGTAGTGATCACTAAAGAGGGCTCGTAAAGCTTTTAATCCAGCGATTCATTCCAAAAGAACTGAAGACACTAACTACTTCATCAGTGTTTGTGGTGCGTTCACTGACGGCGGTGCTACTCCTACTTTAAACTAGTTCATTATTACATGTGAAGAGTCTTGTGGAACCAAATTAAAGTGACTGGAAGTGTCTCAGGCGTCCAACGACTGACCAGGACGCAGTGAAATAAACACAAGACAAGAGATGACAGATATACACAAATGATATCTGAACGCCAGAAATCTTTAAAAATCACAAGTGCCACAAATTTAAAACTAAATATATAGATTCAATGTTAAAATAAATCACACTGTCAAATGTCAGATTTACCTTAACGCCACCAGACAGACCTCCATTAAACATGTGAGAATCCACTCATGTGCAGATGTTTTTATTATAGCGGCCAAAATGACGGATAAAAATAGACTTTCAAGGAATTTCTACAACAACGTCCATCACAGTGATGGATCGCTATCAGTTACTCCTGCAGCGACACGCTGGAGAAAAAACAAAGAGTAAAGTGATCTTTCAACACATCTGTGTGTCCAGCAGGGACAACACACACACACACACACACACACACACACACACACACACACACACACACACACACATCTGTGTTAGTGTTAAATGCAAATATGTCCTCACTGCTGGTGATAAATCTCCTAAATGTCAACAGTCTTGTTTTAGCTCGACATGCAAACATTTGCATGTTGTTATTGTGAGTTCTCTCAGCTCACAGAGCAGCAAGTGAGCCTTCGCCTGACGTTAAAGATACAGACTGGATATAAATAT
>NW_022284796.1:0-4005 GCF_004355925.1 Anarrhichthys ocellatus
TTCTCATAGACTTCTATACCACCAGAGGAGTCGCCCCCTGGTGGACATGAGAGAGAATGCAGCTTTGAGACACTTCAGTGTTGGCTTCACTTTTCAGACACAAAGGTTGCCGCCTGTTATTATGAAAACACTCAATTTGACCAACAATCACCAAAGGTGTCACCAAATCCATCAAAACAATTTGTGGAGTAAAAACTTTAAATGGTAATAGAAGCTCTATAAAAAAAACGAATTAAAACATTAAAAGACGACTACAGCTTCCATATTCTCGAAGCAAAATATGAATTTACAAAATGATAAAACTTTGTACACAACATCAGCTGCTCTTCAGGAAGTTTCCCACCTCAACAGTTCAATATGGCTTCTGTGTGGAAGGTCAACTGACTTCCTCTCATCATCATGTGTTTCTCTCTCTCCAGCAGCTCTGTCCGTCGCTCACCCATCCATCCTCTCTCTCTCCCTCTCTCTCCCTCTCTCCCTCTCTCCCTCTCTCCCTCTCTCGTAACTAAAGTAATCTCTCACTTTTTGTCATGTCTGTGGTCTTCATTAACGGCTCTCTCCTCCGACACCCTCCCTCTCCCCGGTGGTTTTGGTGCATGCTGCGTGCCCCGTAGCCCAGGAGGAAGTAGTAGAAGTAGAAGTAGCCCCTGAGGCGGAGGCCCAGGTGGAGGCAGAGCCAGAGGTAGAGCCTGAAGCAGAGCCAGAGCCAGAGGAGGTGGTTCATGAGGAGGAAGGTACGTGGCATCGGCAGACCGCTCCCCGTTCTCCTGCAGGACACTTCTGCTTCCCTAAAGAGCATCAGCTCTTTACAAAGGCTCATGTTTTACATGTTAGTCCCTCCTGTGTTATTTATGTTAAAAGGTATTTTAGAAAAGATCTGAATCTTTTTAATCAAATTACCATTTCCATCGTCCAAAATGAACTTTCACACTCAAGATTAGATTCAAATCCAAAACCAATATTTTTAGGCAACGCCCTCTTTTTATTAGACCTTTCGTCAGGCCTAGAGGACATTTTACAGTGACAGAGCTTAGATAGATTTTTAAATAGTCATGACGTCACTTTGTGAAACAATAGAAGATATATAGAAACTGGTTTTGTAGCACAATCACTCGGCTTTTCATCACAACTTCACAAACTGAAACATGCACATGCACAAATTCAGCTGTTAGTGTGGAACTCCTCAGTTTGTGGGATGTCACAGTTTAGAGGTGAGCAGCAGCGTGTCCCGTAAATGAAATCTAAACACAGTAGTGTATTTTCTGTGCTGTGACGGGTCGGCGCGGCATGACCAGACCAGTGTGTGTTCCACTTTAGAACAAAGAAGCCTGAAGCACCTTTGGGTGTCTTCTGGCAACTTCGAGAGCAGCAAACGTTTGGGCTTTGCTTCGTAAAGTGTCCACAGTTATCACATCACCATCAGTGTTAGCTGACACAACAAACAAAAACCTTCTGTCCTGTTTCCAGCGCTACGGCTCAGTGCCAGATGTGTGTCTTTGAACATGTGTATCTAAATGTTGAAAGGGAGAAGAAGAAAATCAGCTGCTTTTACATGAACGGCCCCTCGAATCCGTCACTTTCTATCCATGTTTAGGTCTCATTTTGGCAAACTCAGAAAGGATTATGGGTAATATCAGTCATGTAAAACCGTCTTCCTCTTCTTCTTCTTTGTCTTTCTTTCCGTGAGTAGATGAAGAGTGGGACTGGCAAACTGCTCTAAGGCTTTGACATTTACCCCCACTATTCACGTCTTCCATGGAAATGTTTTTGTTTTGTTTGTTTAAGTTTCTTTATGGCCTGAACAGTTTCACTCAGATGGAGTCACTGCAGAAGTCCCGGGCTTCACTGTACGCTTGCTGAACTAACGCTTCGATTTCACTGCTTCAGCAGCATGTGTTTAGAAAAATGTAGTTTTGCTCCGAACGATTAATCTAAATCAAGCGATTGCTGATCTCTGTAGTACGGAAGATATACGACGCCTGAAGGAAAACCAAACCAACCGAGGAAAGAAAGTTAAATGAAATACAAATTTGTATATGTATTAACTTTTACTGCATGAGAAGATTGTCTTAATGCTCTTATTAAGGCACGGGAGAACCAGAACCAGGACTGAGAGGAGCAGACCGTCAGACCCTGCTGCAGTAGAATGAGAGGTTTTCTAAAGGGTCTGGTGCTCAGAGACACGACCACTTTAGTCCACAGGGGGCGCCAACATCAACACAGAATGAAACTTCCTTGTAGTGACTTTAACTACGTGTTTCAACCTGGAAGAAAATAATGTAGTTGAGAGTGCAGTTGAGCTCTATGGGAACTACATTTTGTGGGAGACATTGTTGCCGAAACCACTGCCGTGTTTGGTGAGAAATCCTCCTAATGCTCATTCTCACACAATCTGTCCACACAGTGTAGAAAAATCAAAGGATTTTTGTAAAGTCAGTTATTCAGCAAACAAACGTCATTATTATGCAGTCAGAACGCAAAATAAAACCTCAGGGACATTAGGAGCATGCGAGCTGCCCGCTGTGTTGATACAGAATGAATGCATGACATGCACATGGGACTTCTGCAATGGCTGCCACTGCCTGTTTATTCTCATTACTGGAACATGAATTTGAATAAATGTGCTTGGTAAGCTGTGCACTCGTAGAGAGGACATGGAGCAGGCTGACCTGGTCCCTCCCCTAATTATTTCTGTTCTGCTCTTGCTTTGGACGCTTGCTGCATGCAGACGGCTATGAAGAGGAAGGTATGTTGATGATGTCGTTCACACCTTTTACCACATGAGTAGTGTTGAGTTTTGTCTCACTGATCTTCCTCTCGAGAGAGAGAGAGAGACGTGGAGGAACAGTTGCAGGGATTCAGAAATGCTGAGTCATGTTTAACGGTTGCCCAGCTGCTCATCTGTGCTTCTTCTCTTCTTTGCATGATTGCGTCCTGCCAGTGGACGAAGATCAAGATGGTAGTTTGTATTTCCTGCTGAGTCGCTGTTGCTTTGCCTGCGTTTTTCTTCCCGTGTTGTCTGTTGTTTTGTTTTGTTTTTTTCAGTGTGAGGGTCCCATAAAAATATATATATATAGCTAATCACAAACTTTGTTCGTGTTAAAATCTGTGTTTTTATTCAGTTTATTTATTTAGCATCAATTAACAGTAATGTACTTGTCAAACTCCTTGTTGTGAAAAGTGTGCGATGAAGAAACTCCTAAATAGTTTATGTGGTGATTTATTACACACGGTATTGATCAGATGTGTCAGATCACATTGGTTTGATTCACACACTAATGCACAACAAATTAACACACGATAGATAGAGAAACCAGGTAACACCGTGTACTCACAGCACTTGAAACACGAACACAACTGAGACGTTGGTCGACTGGAGGTGTGAAACAACATGGATGGTCCCCCTCATTAACCTTTGTCTTTCTTCATATTCCTGTTTCTAACACATTCTATCTCTTCTCTTTCTCTTCCTGTTTTAACGCTGGGAAAACAAAAACA
Organism: Anarrhichthys ocellatus; assembly: GCF_004355925.1. Lineage (NCBI taxonomy): Eukaryota > Metazoa > Chordata > Actinopteri > Perciformes > Anarhichadidae > Anarrhichthys > Anarrhichthys ocellatus. The sequence goes on from NW_022284796.1 coordinate 3,499, forward strand.
AGAGGAGAAGCCGAAGTTCAAGTGAGTACATTTACTTTCTTCCCTCGTGTTTTCACATTGCTGCCACCTTTAAAGCTCTTCTGTGTATCATTTCAGGGGATCTATTAGTAGAAATATAATATAATATCCAAAGCTACATGAGCCCTTCATATCTACTCAGGGAGCAGGTCCTCTTTACGGAGTCTGCCATGTTGCACCGCCATGTTTCTACAGTAGCCCAGAACGGACAAACCAGACACTGACTCTAGCAACACGAACTGCAGCTTGGAGCAGCGATGCTCCTGAGCTTCAAACTACGGCGCTCTACGTTCTCTTCTAGGGTCCACTTTGGGTCAATATATGTTTCTAAATAAAATTGTAAAAGAGCACAGTTGAAGTCAACTTTACTGACTACCGAGTAGGCTGCAACCTCTGGTTCTGAAAAGTGTCTTAAAGCTGCATTCTCTCTAGTGTCCACCACGGGGCGACTCCTCTGGTTGTATAGAAGTCTATGAGAAAATGACTCTA
>NW_022284797.1:0-4004 GCF_004355925.1 Anarrhichthys ocellatus
ATGTGGGACTGTTGTCATACACAGAACAACATTTCTTAGTTTTTCACATAAAGAGAAATGGAGAAGTTGCTATGCTGGCCGGCACATCACAGATAAACAAAAAACGAGCAAATTAAGAAAAAAACTAGGGAGGGCAAGGGGAATATGTTGCGTTTCATGTTTTGTATTTTCGCTCATTTTTCAATTTGTTTATATTGTGATTTATATCATCATCTTCCACTTATGCCTCTAAGGGTCAAAACGCGGTCTATTTACGATAAACCGACCAATATGGAATTAATAACAGCTCAGCAAATTACCTTTCCCCCAACTATATATTCATAATGCATAATGCCAAGATCTGAAGAATTGAGAATCCACAGCTGGAACATCAAAGGTGCTAATCATCCAACCAAAAAGATGAAAATACTGAACTACCTTAAAAAGGAGAGAGCAGATATTGCTTTTCTACAGGAGAGCCATTTAAGCAAGGAGGAGCATGATAAACTTAAAAAAGACTGGGTAGGTCAGGTGTATTCTGCATCTTATTCCAGCAGAAGTAAAGGAGTGGCGATTATTATTCGGAAACAATTACCTTTTGTCATTGAGACAGTGAAGTCTGACCCAAACGGGTGCTATGTATTAATTCAAGGTCATCTATATGGAGAAAATATTGTTATTTTGAATGTCTATGCCCCACCTAACTCACCACCAAACTTTTTTACCAGGCTTGCTGAATTGACGACCTCTTATAAATCTCTAAATATCATTATTGGTGGAGACTGGAACTACATCTTCAATACTAATTTAGATACAACTCCAGAGGCTAAATGTTTAAGTAGGAGTTCTAAAACTATTGTCAAGATAATGAATGAAATGGGATGGGTAGATATATGGCGATTAAAAAAACCCCACAGTAAAAGACTTTACATTCTACTCAAATCCCCATAACTCTTATTCTAGACTAGATTACTTCCTTATTCCACGTACATTAGCATCCTCAGTTCTAAATTGTAGGATTGGCTCAATTCATATATCAGACCACACCCCAATTAGTCTTATTTTAACTTTGCAAAGCCCGGTACACACCTATAACTGGCAATGCAATAAAGCCATTTTATCAGACCCAGAATTCTGCGATTACATTAGGAAAGAGCTTCCTGTGTTCTTGGAAATTAACGACAACGGTTCTGTAAATCCATCCATACTCTGGGAAACTACTAAAGTATATTTGAGAGGGCTAATTATTTCATTTTGTAGCAGAAAAAAGAAGAAAATTATATCTGAACAGAAAAACCTAGAGGCAGAATTACTAAGTTGTGAACAGATGCATAAACAGCATCCAAATAAAGAAAACTATGAAAAAATGTCTGTTGTGAGGGCTGCTCTACCTTAATCTCCCAACAAACTGAGAAACTATTATTTTCTAAAAAACAAAGGTTGTATGAATATGGGAACAAACCAGGAAACTTACTCTCTAAACTTTCAAGCAACCATAATAGTCATAACTCTGTCTCATGCCTGAAAACCTTGAGTGGAGAACATTGTTTTAAATCTGAAGAGATCAATGCTATATTTACCAATTATTACAAATCACTTTATACATCAGAAATAAATAAAAGCGACTCTCAAATAAAAAGCTTTTTAGAGCATTTAAACCTTCCACAAATGAATGATCAACAACTGGCTTTAAATAAGCCAATTACATTTACAGAGATAGAGGAAGCTATTAATGACATTCCTTCTGGGAAAGCAGCTGGCCCAGACGGCTTTCCCCCAGAAATATATAAAACATTCAAAGACATTTTTATTCCACTCTTAAGTAAAATGTACGAATATTCCTTCCTGAATCAAAAGCTACCTGAATCAACACAGACGGCGTCAATTGCCGTCTGTGTGTACCAAAGCCAGGTAAAAACCCAGAGGAACCTTCCTCATATAGACCAATTAGTTTGCAATGTGTGGAAAACAAAATATTGGCCAAGCTCTAAGCTAAAAGACTCGACCCCATCCTACCCACCATTATCGGGCCTGACCAAACAGGATTTGTGCAAGGTCGCCACTCCTACACTAATGTGAGGCGTCTATTGGGGGTCATCCAATATGCCAACAACAAACCTCTAGATTCTATGGTGGTTTCCCTAGACGCTGAGAAAGCGTTCGATCGAATCGAATGGAAATATATGTTCAACGTTTTGGAAAGTTTCTCTCTGGGTAATACATTTATAAGTTGGGTAAAGTTACTGTACACCTCTCCACAAGCAATGGTTATGTCTAACGGTCTCACTTCAGCCCGGTTCACACTCGGGCGTGGCACGCGTCAAGGTTGTCCACTGTCCCCACTACTGTTTTCCACTGCCATTGAACCTCTGGCCGAGGCTATTAGAACAAACCCACAAATTAGTGGTATTAACAGTGGGAAAATGGAGCCTATTATTTCATTATATGCGGACGATATACTGCTATTTCTTTGTAATCCTAAACAATCAATTCCCTCTGTGCTAGAAACAATCAATGAATTTAGTAGTCTCTCTGGCTATAAGATCAATGCGGGTAAATCTACTGCCTTACCACTAGGAGGCAGTAGAGACCTAGAGAATGGTATAATATCTCCATTTAAGTTGTCTTATAATAGCTTTAAATATCTGGGAATCCAGATTTCCTACCAACTGGAAGATCTGGTGAAGATGAATCTGTCTCCTATCCTTAAACAGGTGAAACTCGATTTACTAAGATGGATGCCACTTCCAATTTCTTGGCTGGGTCGGATAGCCATTATTAAAATGAATATACTCCCAAGAATTTTATATCCCTTACAAATGATACCTAATGACATCCCAAGTAGCTTTTTTAAAGATCTGCATTGGAGCATATCTAAGTTTATCTGGAAAAACAGACGTCCTAAAATGAGACTGGAGAAACTTCAACTGCCAGTGGTAAATGGGGGTCTAGCAGTACCAAACTTTCAATACTATTATTGGTCTATACAATTGAAAAATGTATCAGAATGGGTGGCACAAGACCCCAAGTCAATATGGTTAGACTTTGAATTGCAAGGATGTAACACGTTTTCATTGTCAAGCATACCATCCTTAAATAATGTTAAACAAGCATCAAGCATTAGGGACAACTTTATTACAAGTAACATCCTAAGCACATGGATAAAGGTAAAGAAGGCATTCTCCAACAATAGAAGATACTCTTTTTATGCACCGATTGTTAATAACCCCGATTTTACTCCTTGCATGGATCCCGGTTTTAAAGAATGGAACACATATGGGATTAAGGTGATATCCTATTGAGCTCCATCCTCTACAATGCATTCTAGGCCTAGACGCTGCCTCACCTGTATTAAACAGATATAAATGAACCCTCAGTATTTTATGGTACTGTGCACGGTTATCAATCTTACAGCACTGGCTAGATGATGCAAAACCATCTGTTTCAAGTTGGCTCTATAATGTTCTTCAATTAATCCCACTGGAAAGACTCACACATGTTCTCCAAGGAGACATAGATGGGTTCTTCTCTGTTTGGAACCCTGTTATGGATTTTATTGGAGAGGAATATGCCGAAATCATACTAAGCGGTTTTGCAACCGTGGGACCAAGTGACTCAGTGAAGGAAGAAAGTCCACAATATTTTGTTTGTCACTGTGTGCGACTGTTTGTATGGTTGGCCACCATGTTGTATGTAATTCATGTGGAGGACAATATTTGGCAGATAAAATGTGTGGGCCGAAAAGTGGATGTGTGTAGGAGGGAGGTTTTTGTAACTTCGGGTTCCGGGGGACGCCCAGGGAGCTAGGTTCACAATGTTCATTGTGTTAGATCTGGGGGTTCTCTGGCCCGATACAGGGCTACCTACTGACTCAGCTCTCTATTAAAAGATTGTCGAGCTGGTGTTCTGTCGAAGAAACTCGCCTGGCTTCTGCTAACTTCCGTTACTCCTGACGTCTACCCTGCTTCCACTGGTAATGTGCACTCGGCCGAGGGGCCACCCTGGCCGGGCGCTTCTACCTAGTC